>NW_015150796.1:340286-403578 GCF_000732505.1 Cyprinodon variegatus
TGGGGGGAGCCTCGCTGGAAAATCAACACCGGTTGGATAGTGTACCTTTAAGTAATTTCTTGAATGGGGTACTAATCACTTTCACTCTATTACATTTCGAGGAAGCTGCTGTTACTTGTTCCTTTTGGTCAGCTTAGTTTTGTAATCCAGTGTTGCTGTTTTTGTTTCTTGAAATACAATTTCAAGAATTTCTGAATTTGGATGCCACTGTTTTAGAGATTTAATGACATTCCAAACTTGTGAGAAACTCAGGGCAGATGTTATTGGTTGTTTATAAATTTGATCAAGCTTTAATTATTGTTATGTGGGCCAGTCATTCAGTATGATAAGTTATCAAAGCAGGGCTGCAGTTTCTTTGTAGTAATAGATTCAACTTTAAACCTCTGTTTCATAGTGAAAGTGTGAGGAGAATCAAGACTGTCCTGTTTTCTTTTTGTTTGTTTTTTTAATATGAAATAAAAATAAAAACATCTTTCTTTATGTTTTTGTAGCATTTTAATGCAGAAGTTGTTACCAGATGGTGTAGAATCTGTAGCAAGTGGTTATACGCATCAATACATGAGGCGATTTCTGAAAATTACAAAGTTCTTTAGAATTACTCTGAAAATTATACAGAAATGCACTGAAATCTTTATTTAGAAAATGGAAAATTTGATCTGTATTTTTGAATATTTAAGTACTTTTAAATACATGTACTTTAGAATAATAAGGTATTAACAAATATGAGTACTTGAATACTTTAACTTAAGTTAATGTTTGACTAACTTTTACTTTTAAGTAGTGTTGCAACGATCCGGATACCAGTATCGGGCGGGGCCCTGATCCAGCACCAAAATGGTGGTATCGGCGAGTATCAGCAAATAGGGCACCGATACCATTTAGAGAGCCAAACATTTATTCAGCTTTTGTCACCCATTCAAGGTAGGCAGCAGCTTGACAAAGCCCTGATGGCAATTATTTTACATCCAGGTAGTATGCAGTTCTTCATATATACTAACACACACATCAATTTCAAACAGATGGTATCAGTATGGTATTGGACAATACTGCACAGCCAGGTATCGGGTATCAGTATAGGGACCAACAAATGGCATCGGCACAGCACTGCTTGCAATTGAGTAAGATTTGACTATGAATATCAATACTTTTACTCATGTACTACTGTTGAGTACTTGCCCACCACTGTAAAGATTAGAAGATATTCAACCTAATATGATTAAAGGAGGAGGAGGGGCTAATCTGTTCTAATATTTAATGGATCTTTGGAATAGTAGAGTGAATAAAGATGAGAAAAGAACAATGTGCCCAGGCACACTAGCAGCCCCTAAACTTTCCCCCTTTATTTTTTGGTATTGGCTCTATAGCTCTATAAAAACCTCTCTATTAAAAGCAGTGCTATAAAAATCATGTAATCTTAAATTAGCTATTCTTTAGACAGAGCTGGATGAAGACTACAGGTCTTTAGTTGTGATATTTTTTCCTTCTTTTTTTTCCGTTTTGAAATAAATATTGTTAACAATTTTTTAGATTTATGTTGGACGTTTTCCAGTTTAAAAGAAAAGTTTGATGTGAGATTAAGGATACTTGACTTAAAACATCATTATTTTTGATTGTTGTTCTATCTTATGTTTTTCTTTGTCTGAGTCTGGGTCACTTTTTGGGCAGTCACATGGTGCTGAAAGAAGAGAACAAAATGAAATAGCTGTGAAAATATATCTGTTATTAGTTTTTCCAGAACATAATTTGGTGCGAAGTGTCCTCCAGGAAGTGATGGTATAGAGTAGCATAGACAGGCTGGCAGACTTTCCCTACAGAAGTGACCAAGCCAGGAAACATGTGGATAACCCCAAAGTTCCACCTGAACCCATACAATGGTCACAACAAAAGTCTCATCCCTAAAAAAATCTTATCTGATGATGATCAAACATTACATTTCCAAATTTGAGGACAAGTTTACTCTGTAAAAAATGACGTCAGTGAATAAAAACAGTTTTTTGCAATATAAGCACAGATTTTATTGTCCTGGGTTCACATAATAGTATGATATTAACATACTTACTTATGGTAAAAAGGAACACAGAAAGCATAACTTTCATCAAATTAATATTTTCAGAGAAAATTAAAGAATATATTTTCTTAAAATGAATGTTCATTTTTTTCCTTGGCAAAATCGTCTTAAATAGATCAGTTGAAGTGTAGTGGCTTCTAAATACACTTTTCCAACCTTTTTATCACTCTGTTCTTTGCCTTTTATTGTCATATTATGACAGACCCACACAAAGTACTAAATAATTATAGAGAAAAAGAGAAATAAAAAGAGCTAGTAACTAAATATAGTCCTGCAATATTTCAATAGTTTGTTTAGTTTGTTTAAGTCACTATGAGTGGTCTGAATTTTTGTAGCACTTTTTAGTCATTTACTCAGTTAAAATCACATTCATACACTAATGCAAAGCTCACTGAGCAAATTTAAGTTAAATGCTTTGTGGGAATAGAACCAACAACCTTTATGTCCTGGATGCAGTGGTACTACAAACTGACATGCTCTGATTTTTAGCACCTTTGCTGGATAAAACTCTGTCATTATGACTAAATACATAGATAACATTGTTTGTTATAGTATAGATAAATAAAGCATAACTTTCAACTGTCTTTCAGATCTGCCAAATATACCTTTGTCACTAATTATTGCTGCACTTTTTTCTACCCATTTGTTTAGCATCACAAGAGTTATGTAAAAATCAGGATTATCACATTTCTGACAATCCAGCACCAAAAGTGCGCAACTCAAACCTTCATACATTAGCAGACAAGACCAACATTCCAGTTTGATCTGGAAACGTGAAAATATCTGCCCCCCAGGAACAGGTTCAGCAGTGTGGCTGTCTGTGGTACATAGTTCTGAATGCCCCTCCTTCCTTTCGGGCCTCTCACTGAGGCTCCTCTCTGCATCCTCAGCAGCAGCAGCTCAGAGAGAAGCACGTAGAGACGCGCTGCACAGAGCAGTGACCTCTGGCTGAGTCCATGACTTTCAAACTTTATCTGAAGTGGAAAACTAAACCTCAGTGCCTCATGGGTTCCTAACACGACAGTTGGATATCTTTCTTTTATTGTTTCTCTGAGGTTTTTATTTTTACTTTAATGAGGATTCAGTCCTTGATTTTTGTTGGATGATGAAGAAGGTGATCTCAGCTATTCTACTGCTGGCCATTTTTCTGCAAATAACTGGTGTATCTGGTAAGATAATGAAACAAAAACATTTTAGGAAAATATTTGATAACAATGAGATGAATAATAACAGTGTTACATATGTTTTAAATGCTGTGAATTATACCAGAAAAAGGTAGATGAACTAGTTTTTAAATCATCTGGATGTACAGTAGCAATTAATCCACATATTCTGTCTCCTGTTTAACCTGAACCTAACCTACATGTCAGCTTTTTGTTTTTGTGATATTCTCAAACCTTCAGATGTGATACTGTAATAAACTAATATTTGTGACAGATCATGGTTTTAAAATATGTATTGATATAACACCGCTATAGATGTACAAACAAATATTGATCTCTTCGAGAAATCTTCTTTGTTATCTTTGTATATAAAGGTATTTAAATGGTTGCATTAAGTTTTCAAATGTCCGTGATTGGAAAGCAAGATAAGTGTAAATGAGATCTAAATATAAATGTTTAATTTTAGCATCAGCTAATTTATATTGTATATTATTAATCCAAATCTGTTAATTTGTGGTTATTTAAAAACCAATTTTAGTTTTTTTTCTGTCAAATATTGTTTTATATTGTAATTCCAAGATGATTACATTGCACACAAACTAAAAAAAGTGTGCTGTTTTTGTGATTGGCCACTAATAAAGATTATTTTCCATACGATAAAGACTTGTCCTTTAGGAGCGCACAGGGAGGCGATGGTTGGCCTATATCCTCTGTAACAGGAACCCCCACCTAGGTCAAACTGTGCTGGACTATTGAGCTTGACCCAACCCATCTTCCCCCGCTTCCTGTTTTGACACAGCTCCGCCATTTTCTGTGGCAGTGGAAAAATGGCTTCGAGAACCAACTTGAAACCTTTAAAAACAATGGAAAGTTGTTGTCCTCCAACTTCCTTCTCTCCAACCTCCCTCCAAACACTTTTTTGTTTCAACATTGGACCAGCTCAATCTTGTCTTCATATAACTCAAACAATCTTCAAAAAGGACTCTTTTTAGCCCAAATGTTCTTAAAACCCCTTTTGATTAACCCATACCACATTTTGACATAAATGGAAGCATTTTCTCTTCTCTATCACATTGTGACGTTAAAGCACATCTGTTGGGTTTTCAGGCTTATCTACTGAGGCTGATAATATTTTAAAACAAGCTTTGCTGTCATTAACTCCCCCTGTTTTTCTTCTAGCCATCCAACTGCGATTTATGCCTGATCCACCAACTCTCAACATCTACGGCACTCACCGGATGAACAAATCTGACAACCTTGAACTAACATGCAGGTTTTTGAAACCTTTCTCACCATTATTACCTCCAACATTTACCAAATAACTGAGAAATATGCAGTAAAACCTTTTGTTGTGTTTTGCCAGAGGTCGACAGCTCCTGCTGTGGTCCACCCCTCCTACGAGCAACCGCCTCTCCACCAGTGACTGCAGTGGATCAGGGCTTTTCTGTACCACCTTGACCATTACAAACGCAACTGTGAATGAAACTGGACAGTATCAGTGTTATTACAAAGATCTGAAGGCTGAAGACGGCAAGACAGCAGCAGGAGTCTATGTCTTTGTTCATGGTATAATTCCTGGTTTCACTTAATTTCAGGGCAGCATTTATATTAAAATTTGAGAAAATGTTATACTAGTTTCAAAAGCTCAAACAACAAATTTGCTAGATCCTTTCAGATACCTTTCCAAAAATGTCCTATTCCATAATTTAACTAATCTGAATTTATAATAAAATGAAAGTCTGATGTTCATTTTTACTCCATTTTTAGATTCCAAGGTGCCATTTGTGCCCTCTGAGAAGGAATATGAGGTAGTCTTCATTCGTGAAGGCGAGCGTGTGGTTATACCCTGCCGAGGCTCAGTGGAGAATCTCAACGTTACGCTCAACACCGTAAGAAGGATTTCATTCTGCTTTGTTCTCTCCAACTGAAATTTGGTGACATTTACAGCATGAGGCCCAATTATCAGGGTGAAAGCTGCAGTAGAAAAGAATTTCTTCCTTACAGCTTTCATTGGGTTCAATTGTTTGCCACAATTGGAGTTTTTTTGACATTATGAAACAAATTTGATTATCAGATAAAAAGATAACAAAGCCAACTTTTCCCTGCATAAAATTTACTTGAACTCTAAACCTAACAAGCTGTTGTTCCAGCCTTCGCAGCAACAAGAGACCATAACTGTTCTTTCCAGAATTGCTTTCATTCAGCGATTTAGGAGTTTTGGTCGTGATCAAACTGTTTTAGATCACGTCACACCATCTTCTGCTGCACAACCGAAGTAGCTTAGGGTAAAAAAGTGATGATTCTATGTTTGCTTCAGTATTTTCGAGTAGACAGCAGATTCATGGTTGTATCAACTAAAACAAGTGTTGTGTTTTGAAGAAGCAAACCTGTTCCAGACCATTACACTACCACCATCCATCAATTTTCTGTGGTGTGCTGTCTATGTGCGAGAGGCGGGGTACACCCAGTGGTGTCAAAAGTACACCCATTTGATACTTAAGTAGAAGTATAGATACTCCAGTTTAAAAACACTCTGGTAAAAGTTGAAGTATCAATTTGACCTCCTTACTCAGGTAAAAGATAAAAAGTATGTGCTCCAAAAACTACCTAAAGTATAAAAGTATAAAGTAACCTTTATAAAAACAGCCAAATGCCACTATATGAACTGAAAGCTCAATTTGCGATTATTTCAAAAAAATTCTTTGAGATAGAGCCAAGGATGAGGGAGGTCTTGTTGGTCTTCTTCTCCTCTCGCCTTTCAGACATTTCGACATCTTTTTCTGAACCCAACATTGTAGCATGGCATAGACAATTTGCGTTTGCAGTTTGAAGAACACCTGCTTTCTTCCGATGATTTCCTTTGGCGTCAGCACAAATTTGACGCATAGCTAATCAATGAGTGTTTGCGTTATATGACATATGCAATTACACTAGTTTATACTAGATGTGGATGGCGGCAATGAAGGTAGGTCGTCTGTTTTTTCAAGTTGTTTTGGGTTCTTTCAGACCAATACAGGCTTCCTGACTCCCCTGGTAAGGTTAACAGCTCTTTCACATTTTCCTAAGCAGTCTTTTTCTACCCCTTTACAAACTGATAACATGCAATAATGTTGTTTCATATCTGTTCTTAATTTTTTCTTTTTTGGATCACTTGAAGTGGTCAGAAAGTTCTATTTAAGTTATGTGCTGAATCTATCACTTTTATAGCAATAAAGGCCAAGTAAGGCTAGTCAAATAAAACTCTGCATTCCAATAAAGCTGTTTTTTCTCATATTCTGTCACAACTCGGATCAGAGTAGCAGTAGCTAGAGCTCCATCACAGGAGACTGTACAGAAAGGAAAACAGGTTACTGACCACGTAAATCTACCAGAGGAACATTATAAACACAAGTCACTAACCTGGTTTATGAGTTCAGTCCATGCCCAGAGAACAAGGTAGGATCCAGCAAATGGCCTACCAACCAGATGTGGCGGGCACCACCCAGAGTGTCCCAGGTACTGCAGCCCGGGGGAACAAGCAGGACTCCCAAGACAGGTCCTGCAAACAGATCAGGACAGGAACAGGCAGACTCAGTGGTTGAGGGGCAGCACAGGAAATCAGAAACACTTAAAGGGCTCAAGAGAGCAATCTGGCCCTGATAACTGGATGCCAGCAGCTTAAATAGAGGCAGGAGTAGGTGTATCAGATGAGAGGTCATGAGAAACCAGGCAGAATTGGAGAGGTAAATGAAATGAGCAATTAAGCCAGTCATCAGTGCCAAGATCATAACAGAATCCTGATTTCACTAAGAATTATTTGTTTTTGTCCCTCTGAAAAAGGAAAATCATTAATTATATTTTGAATTCTATACCTAGATTTTCTCTGTGTCTCAAATTTAAATTACATTTTTTTATGTTCTACAACATTTTTGTGCATTTTGAGAGCGAAGGCAATTTACATCTCTGTAGGAAAATGTCTTTTAAGTTTTAAATAAGACATAAAATAGTCCCTTTCCCCTTACAAGTTCAAACCATGTTATAGATCCTGAAGAACATTATCCTGTTTTGCCACATTGATTGAGCAGATTGAGACATTTAAAGTGGTTTCCATAGATGAAAACAAATACAACTTAAATTCTGTGTTGCAGTAATTTACAAAATACTCCAAATTCTTAAATAGCGGTCAAAAGCAGACAGATGACACCTCGTGATCATACATGCTAAAGAAATTCCAGGGCCCTGTTTGTAACACAGGGATCCTCCTACATATTTTTAGTCTCCAACAGCATTGGAAGGAATGAGAAACTTTGTAAAACTGCTGCTGTAGCTGTTTGAATCATTGGCACAGTGACAAAAAGCCTTGTTTTATGTGGGGAAAGCAAACAAAGGGAAAAACACATACCGTTACATAGAGTAAGACTAGCACTACTGTGCTTTTTAAAACATACCTAATAATCAGATGTCCTGATGCTTTTCTGATGGGAAATGCACATTGCATTCCAAAAGTATTCATACCACCTAAAAGTTACATTTTCCAAAGCTTCAGCAGAGGCTCCTGAGATTTTATTTGATTAAACACCACAAAGTATTAAATAGTTATGATATTTAAGGGAAAACAGATACGTACATAATTTTCAAAATTCCTCACAAATGCAATTCTGAATGTGTCATGTATTTACTTTTAGTCCTGTCTATGATAATATTCTAATAAAATTTAGTGCTAATAATTTCAATTCAATTCAGTTGCTTGATATAGCACCAACTCACAACACATGTCATCTCAAGGCACTTTACAGTTCACCAGGTCATACAGTCAAATTGATTCAAAGCTTTCGATCTAATGAAAAAACCAGATGCATCGATTGCATCAACACAATGACTCGAGGGCAATCCCTCACACTAAGCAAGCTTGTAGCGGCAGTGGAGAGGAAAAACTCCCTTTTAACCGGAAGAAACTTCCAGCAGAACCAGGCTTGGTGTGACTGGGGTTCAAGGAGACAGAAGCAGAGATACAAAAGGCAACTGTAAAAGGTGGCCCATCCAGGAAACTCACAGCCAGGCAGACATCTCCAAGCCAACTCCCATGTCAGAGGATGAAGAAAGCACATCCAGCAAGTCACAATCAGAGAAACAGGACTACACTGAAAAACAGGCTGATCTCGAAAATCTAAAAAAAAAAAGGTGTTGATAGCAGCAGCACAGCTGATATTACTCTCCAGGATGGAGTCACAGCCAAACAGGAACAGACAAAGCGAAGCTACTATGAGAAAAAGCAGAGAAAGCATAACGTCAGAGATCGAACTACCAGAACAGAAAGCCAATGATAATATGATATAATATTATGGCCCTAAAATTCTAAAAAGCAGAAATAGAAATATAAACAAAATTCACCTGTGTGTGAATTGGCCTGTGCATAAACACAGCAGCTCTCTGAATGCTTCAGAGGTTTATTTTCAAACAAGTCTGACTTTTTTTGTGTAATGTGATTTCTATGTCTGTTTCTGTCTCCTTGAACCCCAATTGGCCTCGGTAGATGGCCGCTCACACTGAGCCTGGTTCTGCTGGAGGTTTCTTCCTGTTAAAAGGGAGTTTTCCTCTCCACTCTCACTACAAGTATGCTTGGTGTGAAGAATTGAACTGGGTCAATGAGTCGATGCAATCAACTGGTTTTCCTTGGGTTGAAAATTTTGGACCAGTTTGACTGTATAATCTGGTTGAATTGTCTCTGTAAAGTGCCCTGGGAGGATATGTGTTGAGAATTGGCGCTATACAGGTAAACCGTTTTGAAGTGAATTGAATTGTGATAGACTTTTTAAAATTGTAGCAAGGGTTAGTTTTACAAAAACAAACATAAAAACATACCCCAGCTCTTGGGCTTCATGAAACCAGTTTTCAAACCATCAACTAAATCTGAACAAATATTGCACAACAGCAAACCTTTAATACATTTAGTCTTGAGTTGGTTAGAGTCAGAAAGAAATGGGGCGCTAAATGCACCACAATCCTGAAAAAAAGAAAGCTTTTAGAGGCTGTAAAAGACTTAAGAGATTGAAATGGTAGTTTGGAAGTTAAACTTTGAAAAGAACAACAGACCAAGCAAGTTAGAGCTTCACTTAAACGGTTTAATGAAACCATGAAACCATAAAATCATGTGTTGTAATGTTTATGTTCAAAACTAATCTAAAATTAATTTGGTCTCAACTCATATAATGGTCTATCACATAAAATCCCAGTAATATTATTGTGATCCATGGTTTATATCTGACACAAGGCAAAAGCATTTGGGGTGTATGGACTTTTTTAAGGTGCTGGAAGCTTCCCCATGTTTGTATCACAGCATAATGAAGGCTTTCCACTTCTTTATTTGTCTATTTGCTAACTTTGTCTGTTTTTCAGAACTATCCAATCAAGGAGATCCATCCCGATGGGAAAGACTCGCTCTGGGATCCCAAGAGAGGTTTCATCTTACCCACCCATCTGATAAGCTATGCTGGAGTAGTGTCCTGCCAGACTCGTATTGAAAATGAGACATTCAAGTCCCCTCTCTACATCGTTGCCGTTGTTGGTAAGATAAAAAAGGACAGAGACAAAGATCCAAATATTATTTCTAAATATGATGATCTAAGATCCTATCAGGGATAGAATTAGCATGATAACATGTAAGTAGAGACTTTGTGTTGGCTGGATTTGCACTGTTTCTGAGCGTGTGTAGTCTCAGCAGAACAATAGCAGGTCCACCACTGTCGTGCCTTCCCTCCCTTTTCCGCAGGATACAAGATCTATGACCTCAAACTGACCCCCACTCATCAGAGGCTGTCCGTGGGGGAGAGGCTGGTGCTAAGCTGCACTGCCACCACAGAGCTCAACGTGGGCATCGAGTTCAACTGGACCCACTCTGGAGTGCCCCTGGTTAGTCAACATCTCTCTAAATCCACAGAAGTGTTGTGAATTGATTTGACTCACTGAGGAGGAATCACAGACAGATAACGGAAGAGCTGCCTCTCTGTTTCCCTTTATCTTATAAATATTTGTGGCTTCGTCCTTTCAGGAATCCATCAGTCTCTCTTTGCACATGCAGGTCAAAGGTAACCACATGTGTGCTATTTATCCTGCTCAGTGAATAAAGAGCCTCATAAAGATATGTAGTTAGCATATTCACATCATAAGCTCAGGTTTAGGTTTGCATTTTGACAGGGTAATTCTTAAACATGAATGTAGCTTATTTTTTTTTCCCAACAGCCTTTCCTACAAACATACAGTCAGAGCTGCAGTATGCTTATGCTCACTGATGTATTTTAGATCCTCTTGCAGCTATATTTCTGGGTAGTTACCCCTATATTTTGCTCCATCCATACTGGAACATTTTTGAACAGTTTTTCTGTTCCCTGCTAAAAAGCATTCCCAGACCATGTTGCTGTTACCACCGTGTTTTATAATGGGGATGATGTCTTTGAGCATAATGAGCAGAATTGATTTACTTTTACACTTTACACTTTGAATGTCTGAGCAGAGCACATTATTTCATATGCTTGCTTACATCTTGTGATTCCTCCATAAGAGTCAGACGTTTGGAGTGTATGCTAGTAATCCTGTTGCTTGCAGGCTCTCAATTTAGGTGTAAAATCATGTCCAAGAAGGTCAACGTTTGTACCACAGATCTCAGATTAATCTAAAATTTGATTTTAATGATTACTTGGAGGTTTATTTTCTCTATGTTTTATGTAAAGGTATGATGGTAAAAGGAATTAAGTTAAAAGAGCAACAGCCTTTTAGATTTTTGGAAGTTTGAAAAAATAAACTCTGAAAATCCATTAGGCTTTTTGTGCATTACTTATAATTTTGTTGTTTAAATCCAAATAATTCAATTTTCTGCCTGTTAATTCAGATAATGTGAAAAATTTAAAGAGAATATATGTCTTGAAGGCATTGAGCAAAAGTGAGATGAGTTGACTGTTTTAAAAGACCAAATATCTGTTTGTTTCTATATTAGATTTTAGGCAGTGGTTCCCACACAATACCCCACAAGAAGAAGCTGTGGGACTCTTTGGAGCTTTCCAACATGCTGATAGTGGAGAACGTGACAGTGGATCATTCTGGAGATTTCACCTGCACAGCATCCAGCGGACAGATGGAGAAAAGGGCCTCTGCACATCTTACAGTTTTTGGTTGGTGCACTGAAAACAAAAAACTGTTTTGTTTAAAATGTGTTAAGAAATGGACTTGGTATGTAAGAAATCCCTCATTTTGAAAAACCATAGGAAGACTTTGCTCCCTTAAAGACAGTGGTTGTATTATAAAAAGGCTTTAGGAAATCCCTGAAAAAAATTATTTAAATCCAATCGATGAAGATTAAAAGATATAGAAATTTCTATCATAGTATCCCCACATTCCAAAAATTTGAATTTGAATTTTGTTTGAAATTCATATAAGTTTTTGATCCACCATCTTACTGAAAGATCTGACGCTTTAATGGGCCCTAATCTTCTTTTACGTCACACTGTATTCTTTATCAGTGCCTCTTATTTTTTGTATACGGTAAATGTTATCTGTCTGGAAGAAGGCTAATCTTGTATAAAACAGAAATACTCTTTATATATGCTTTATTATCTGTGCTTGACAGACAAATGATAACATTATAAAAGATTATAAAAGATGTCTTTTTAAAATTTCTGCTTTAAAAAGGTATACAATTCTACTTAGAGCTTCGAAAATTACTTGCCCCTGTTGAGTTTTCTTTGAATAATTCACGGATTGCACCACAAACTGCATTGTGCTTTACTGGGATTTGATAACATAGGTTCTGGTGTGTTTAAAGGTAAAGGAGAAAGGAAACCAAGTTTTACAATGTTCTACATTGGGAAATTGTGACCTGCATTTTGACACACCCCTTTAATATTATATCCAGTCATGAAATCCCTGTAAAATCTTTCACAGCAAATAGAGACGCCGTGTTCGGAATTCAGTCTTAGTATTGATACTCCTGTAAAGACTTCATAGGTTTTAAAGATGTCAGATAGATTAGTTCTTAACATTCATTTTTCATATTTCTATTAGTTCCAAAAAGAAACAACAAAATATATAATTTAGTTTTTTTCTTTTCAATTTTAAGATGCTCTGTTTAGATCTGTCACATGAAATACTTGTCTAACAGACAAGAATTTTTAATTCAGTATTGGTAGCCTTCACATGAACTTGGCAGAGGATTTTGTCAGCAAATATTTTTTGTTCTTCAAACAACATTATTTCCTGTTCAATCTGTGAGATTAGTCGCATATCAATTAAAAGAGGATAATAATATTCTACTCATTCCCTTTTTTTCTGCAGAAACGCCTTTTATTGATATGACAGAACCCTGGCCAAAAGTGTGGGAAGTTAACATGGGCGATCAGAAACCAACGGAGATCCCTGTGAAGTACTCGGCGTACCCAGAGCCCAGCTTAAAATGGTATGACCACAACACAGAAGAAACAGTTGTACCCGAAGAAGGTTTAGTCTATGCTTTGAATATGCTTATTTTGTTGTAGGTCCCCTACAATGTGTGAAGCTGTTACCTGATAAATATTGTAGATTATTTTCCTTTACTTATTCAGGTTAAAAGATGGCCAACCTCTGTCCAAGGAAAACTACAGAATAAAGCACAAGGGTGATTTTCTCATAATCCGTGGAGCCACTGAGGAGGATGCAGGCATCTATACTGTGGTCCTGACCAACAAGATCACTAAAGATGAACAGAGGCGCTCCTTCAGACTGCTGGTCAACGGTAGGTAATCTTTGTCTTCAATATTTCTGCTTGAACTTGAAAACCTACACAGCCCGATGAAAAAGTAATTGCACTTTTATGTTTTTTTTTTTTTTTGGCTTTTTGTGGCTAACATTTTCATATCACAGAAAGACAAACTGATCAAATGCACAAAGCAAAATGGTCATTCCTTTATTTTCTGGAAAACCAATTCTTAAAAATTTATTTCGGTAACCAATAGTCAGACTTGTATGATAAAGATATTCCTTAAAGTCTTAGGGAAGTTTGAATGTCAAATCATTCTGGCTTAAAAATGTATAAAAATATACTCTTTATCAGACGATATTGTCCCAAAATTTCTATAAAAAAAAAAAATCCTGTCTTACAATCTGTGTTTTTTTTCCGTTATTTTATGCAGGCCAGCTAGTTATACATCAGCTTGAACAACTAAATTCGGCCAATCATATAACAAGGATCATCTGTCGATCAAATTTTTTTGGTCATAGCATCTTGATTCATACGTCGCAGCTAATATATGCAACGGTTGAAATAAGAAATAAAAATTATTTACTTTACCATTGAGTTTACATATCAGTGTTCACAGGGATGGACGTCTGTGTGTTCAGCAGGCATAAAGCTAACAGAACTGGCAGCGTTGCGAGGCAAGGGCTCCATCATGTGCAGTTGAAAGCCTTCTGCACCAAATCAAGCTTCTACTGCCCTGGCGTCCTCTTCCACAACAACTTCGTCTGCAATTTCCTCCTCTAAATAAAAAATGTATGACGGAGGAGACTAATCCACGACCTCCGACACAAAACTCTCCTCCTCTTGCATGTTTCCGTTGTCCATAGCGTTCCTTGACAGTGTTGTTTCTAATTCACCAATTTAGTGCTACATGGTCCCAATGGAATTTACCATTGGGAACCTACTAGCACTAAGTTGCTAACTGGTCAGCATGATGCTTCCGAGACACCGGCCACAATCAAACTTGCTGGCAAACCTTCCGCCACAACAACCCCGCCCCCTTGATAAACGACCAATTACACTCACTTTATTCACTTGTGTAAAGTTGGGCACCACTCGGGAGAATTCGGAAATGCAATGGTTGGAACAGCCTTTTCCCTACAACTTTAAACAGATCGTGTCTGAAAAAAGGGGTTGTTGAAATTTTAACTCATCTCATCTTACGTATTTCATAAACATAAGAAGAACAATCATCTAGCAGTCGTTGACATTTGTTAGTCTGGGAAGGGATTTATGTAAGCGTTTCAGGCTTTAGGACTGCAGCATGGGCCAGCGGGAATCATTACCTACAAGTAAAGAAGACATAAAACAGTGATGAACTTTCTTAGAAGTGGCTGGCCAACCAAAATTACCTCTAAAGCCCATAATGGACCTATCAGGGATATTAAATGGAACAAAAATGGTATATCCAAAGTTACTGCAAACCTCACTTGGCCCAGTTAAGATCATTGTTCAGGATTCAACAATAAAACAAAGAGACAGGTCAAAAAACGGCTTCCATTGTAGAACTCCAATAAGAAGTCATTTGCAGCAAAAACACAAAGATATGCCTGCATATGTTTGAAAAAGGACCTTTGGGGAAACATGAGACTAAAGTGTCATTTATATTTACTCACCTTCACATCATGCAAGATATTTTTGAGCAAGAAAAATTTACTTGCAGTAAAACATGGTGGTGGAAGTTTGATGGTCCAAGGTGGCTTTTCTACTTCAGTATCTAAATCTTCAGGAAGGCAAATGCAATTTCCTGAAAAAAACAAAAAAAAAAACAAAGGTAACCTGACTTTGCTGTCTTCTACAGTGCCCCCTACAATAATCGAGAAAGGGAGTGGCTACAGTGATGTATATGAGTATGGAAAAAGTACTACCCTGTGGTGCACTGCCCATGGAATACCAACACCTGAGTATGTCCAGTGGCAGTGGATGTCAAAGGATGACTGCCCAGGAGCCTTCATGTAAGTCACCCCCTTTCATAATTTTAATGTAAGTATGTGTAAAGAAAAAGAAGTTGAAAGGCTGGAGTGAAAGGGATTTTTTTCCTTTAAATTTAGCCACTCTTTGTCAGTAGCTTGTTGGTTTAGTATGGCTGTTTTCGTGCCATTGATGAAAACATGAGAATGGACAATAAGAGTGCACTCTGACTGCGATGCAGATCAGCAATTGTGATTTGTTTCCATCACAATGTCCATTTTTAGAACAGCATCAATTATTGAGACTCAGAATGTTCTCGAATGTGCTCAAAACAAGAGTCTGCACAACAACTTTTGCAGTTTCGTCTGGTTTAGGTGGCAGCATTGTCCACATGCATCCTGAACATTTTTTGCAGTTATACAACAACATCCTTAGTGAATACAGCAGAGATTTGACAAGTGTTGATAGAAAGAAGACAGTCTGTGTGCCTGAGAGATGAGGTTTTGACCAGAGAAGGCCAGCAGCCTGTTCCTTATCTTCTGCCTACATGTCTGAGTGTTTCCTCAGTCCAGATCCACATTTCCTGTTGTTCCTGTCAGAGTCACTTTAAAACAGAAAGTGTGTGTCCCTGCTAAAGCAATATCTCCACTTGGTGCATTCCTTTTCATGTAATCATTTCACCTTGTAGGGAAACACACTCATAAAGTTTTAACCTCTTTGTTGTCTTGTGACAGCAGTTCATTAAAGAAAAGAACAAAGACTGAAAATACACTTAAAAATGCATAATTTAAGTATTTAAATAGAATTAAATGATTGTTCAATAGTATTAGTTTAATGTCTTATCATTGGTCAAATGCTGTTATCAATAAGCTTGGACCTCTGACAGTCACCTCTAGCTCTTTATTGAATGGTTTTGATCTACTTCTATCCCCTGTAAAACAGCTGTAATTTTAATTTACTTAATGTTCTGGTTTATGTTCCCTTGCAGAACATAAAGCACAGTTTGTACTTTTTAAACCACACTTGCTTGATAAGCTGTATCCATAGGATTCACATGTAGAATCCAATTTTCTAACTAGTTTCCTCCAAATAAGAAGATTGCTTAACTCTAACCTGTTTTCCTGTCCTTTAAACTAAAAAGTTGTTTATTGTTTGTCTCTTCTTAGTTATTATATTGCATTTTTCACTGGATAAATGAGCATCAATGAAACTTTTACAAGTCATACAAAATACTGTGGCCAAGTTAATAACAAGCAACAGTATAACACCTATTTAATATTCAATACATTGGCTTACTTTGGACTTTAGATTGGATTTTTAAACATTAGTGCAGACACATGCAGCAGAATGGGACCAACATCAGTATATTCATATATTTTAGGTTAAACATTAAGTTCTTATATCTCTGTCACGTTTCAATGTCAAGCTAATCTACAGTAAGAATTAGGCCTACGTATTATCACAGGAGGCACTAGTTTCATGGGTTTTATATGCATAAAGAATAAATTGGTTTGAAAAAGTGTTTCTTCTAGCTGAAACTGTTATTATTTAATTACATGATTTGTTTGTTTTACTTATTTTATGATAGTCTTCAAATTCTAAATTTTTCAACATAATTTTTTACCTTTTGTGCTGTCTTTCTGACATTATTTTAATATCAGATGTTATGATGAGTCACTCAGTACTTGAGTAGATGTTTAACTAAATATTTGTTTTAGTCTTTGCATTTTGTCACTGTGCCAATGATCCAAACAGCTAGAGCTGCAGTTTTACAAACATGTTATAAATAAATATATAATTTATTCTTGTTTCATTCTTGCCTGTATGCTAATTTTTTCTGTATATTAGGCCAGTGATAAACAGCACAGAGGACCAGTTGAAGAACTGCACAGCTTGGAAAAATATCACTGTCAACGGTGTCTGTAATCAAGCAGAAATCCAAAATAACATCGACCGAGCCCAAAATGTAAGTTATTAACCAATTGTATCCTTTTTGATCTCATGTCTCCCATAAATCCTTAACTCTAACTTGTAAATAACACAGGCTAACAACTGCAAACTGAAATAGATTTCTTCTTTCATAGAAATTTATAAGTGCATTGAAGATTCAAAAAGCTGAGACCCATTCCCTTTATAGGTGCAATACATCTAACAAAGTTGGAAAGGATTCGCGGAACATCTTTTTTCGTGTCACACGTAAGCTATGTGTTTTTTTTTTTGGTTTGTTTTTGTTTCAGTTCATCTTCTTTTTTTGTCCTGAACTCAGTTTCAGCATCAACAGTGATGTTAAAAGGTATTCATAAAAGGTTTTAAAATTTTTGCCACATATAAAACTTTTTGGCCCCTTTATGAGAGACCAACACAGAGCAGTGGTGCATAACTGTGATTAGGAATAAAATCCATTATTGTTTTTTTTTTTAACAATGTTTTATCTAAATGGTGCGGCATGTATTTGTACTTGGCTGCCATGTGACAATATTTGTCAAACCACTTTTATGATTTCACTGCCATTATCCACTCACAGAATTAAGTTTTCTTACTGTGGGACAACAAAATGTGTTTCTATTAATTTCTGTTGCACATCTAGAGCCAAACATATCTAATCATTACTTACAAGATGGCTTAAACTACTTTAGATTGGGCTGGTAAATTGTTGTTCTAATATTATTTGACATTGAGCTTTATCAATCAATTTTCCATTCTCTGTTGAAGATATTATCAGAAATATTACTGCCACAAACAGAATTTTTAGTGGAGATGTTTACCCATGGTAATATGTAGCATAGTAAATTACCCCTAACATTTCATTTTGAGGGCTAAAATAATTTTACTTGGCTGCATCATGTGCTTATGTGTTTTGTCCCTCACGTGGCTTATGGTAAACAAAAGATGGGACATGTTATGGCTTATTTGTCACAACATTTTGCATAATCTGTAGATCTCTGCAGCTCCTCCAGAGCCACAATAGGTCTGCCTCTTTAAAAAGGGCTCTCATTGCTTAACCAGTCTGTTTAGAATGATGGCCATGTCTCTGAAGTTTCCTTATACCGTCTTTTAATAATCGCTTTGTTTTTGGTCTTTTTATTTCAACAACCATCTTTTTGCAACTACAAAAGGCAATGTTTTCCACTAGTATTTTTTTTATTTAACTTTTCTTTCAAGGAGTAAAATGCACTATGTTCAAAATTCACAGCATGTATTTGAACTTGTTTGTTGCGAATTGAATAGAAAGCCTTTTATCTTTTTCTCCTAGTTTATCAGTGCTTCACATGCTGAAAAATTCCCCCCAAAAGCTAGAATTTGCTGTTTAAATATAAATTCATAAGGAATCTTCGTGGAATAGAATAGCATAAATTAGCACAAAATAAAAAAAAAAAAACAATAGAGAAGAATAGAAGAGAGTAGAATAGCATAGAATAAAATTGAAAAAATAGAATAAAATAGAGCAGAATAGAATAGATCAAAGTAGAATAGGACAGAATAGAATAGAATACCGTAGAATGGAACAGAATTGAATAGAATAGCATCAAACAAAATAATATAGCATTGAATAGAATAGAAAAACAATAGAAAAGGTAACAGAATGTTACCTTCTGGATGTTTTGCATTGGAGAAATTTACATGCAACAGCAGCAAAGTCACATGCATTTAACATAAGAAGACTGCAATAAAAATAGAAACAATGAACGAGGATAAAAAAAACAAAAAAACCCAATGAAGACTGTGCAATGAGGGCAAAAATAGTTAAAAGCAACAATATGTAGTTAGAAAAAATGACTGTATATGTAACTGGTGAAGATTAATTTAAAACTTGTCTGACCTGCAACCTGTACACCTTTAGGTGATATAGAGGTGAGCATGTCTCCCTCTGATAAGCCCATGGAGCAGGACGATGTGGTCCTGCGGTGCAAAGCAGACAATCTGCTGTACAATAAGCTGGCCTGGTTCCGTGTCATAAATCAGTCTCCATCAGAGCAGGCTGAGTCTACCCTGCCCTGTAGCTCACTGACCCTGCAGCCCCTGCCTCAGGCTGTACTGTCCATTCTGCATGGCAACATCACCCTGGAGCTGATGTTGCACAATGCATCCCGTCAGGATGAGGGTCTGTATGCCTGCCAGGTGAAGAACATCAATACAGCAAAAAGTACCTGCATTCTGCGCCACCTGTCTCTCAGAGGTTAGTGATTGATCAAACACACTGCATGGTAAATCAGATTCTGGACATAAAAAAAAAATCTTTTAAAGTTTGTTTTGCAACTTATTGTCTTCTCTCACATTTTATCTCATATTTTTATCTTAGATCTTGAGGCTGCAAGAATACGTAACAATTTCACTGACCAGAAGGTGAATGTGAGTGCAACTATCACTTTTCACTGTGATACTGTTGGGACTCCGAATCCTAAAGTAGTATGGACCAAAAACAACCACACTGTGGAAATAGGCTCAGGTAGGACAGGCACTGCTCTGCTGCCCGACACACCTTTACTGAGCTTTTCCATCTTAGGAGTTTATTAGACAAAACATTTGTTAGACACAACCTGTTCTGATTCATCTTTCAGGTGTGATTCTGAACCGGAACAACCTGACTATTCAGCGTGTGAAGAAGGAGGACAGTGGTCTGTACACTTGCAAAGCATGCAACAGACACGGCTGTGATACTTCACAGGCTTATTTGATTGTTGAAGGTCAGTCTAACACCGAAAACGTGGTTGGTTTCTTTTGCACAGAAGGATTTAAAGGTGCTTTCGATGTTGTTGTATGTCCTAATGGTTGTTTAATGAGAGAGTTTACTGGCATCTCTTACTATACAGAGCATTTGAAAGTCTGAAAAGCAGCTGATCATTATTAATCTCATAAATATGTCAGCATGAGCCTTTGCTGTTCTTGTTCAAGTATGTCAACTTTTTTGTGATTGCTTTCGTTGTCTCTTTGTGTTTTCTGCTTTCATTCTGTTCTTCATGTCTTTGCATAAAAGCTTTGAGGCCCCTTTACCCATTGGGCATCTGGGCCTGTGCCCAGTTAGTCAGCTCAGTGATGTAATCATGGCTCCTAGTGGGAAAAATGTAATGAGAAAGATTTCAACCTATGTTTTTTTTTTTTATGTGCCCACAGGTGATTTATTTTTAATGGCTGACATCAAAGTTTTTGCACTCGACATAACGCTTAGAACATTTTTGATATCAAAGAGAGCAAGAATAACTTTGCTTCTGCGTGACAGGAAGTTGGCCCAGTTAACGCACATCCTCCTGAGAATTTCTAAATCCAAAACAATGAGGGGGCTGCAGGACAAAGGGAGAGGCCAGCCCTGCCCCAGCTTCAACCTCTGCTGTGTTGTCTATGCCTTTCTGTCCCAAACTCAGAGATGGAGCAAAAACAATAAAACAAACACATGCTCTGACTAAAAGGTCCTACGTGATCCTATCCCCGTAAGGAGACTATAGACCCAGTTAAAAGTTCATATTTTCATCTCGTAATACAGCTTTAATTATGGGTGGTGTTTAACACAACCATGGGTGGTGTGGATTGTTTTTTACCACACATAGGCATAGGCACATACAAACTTAATAGCATGTGCAGAGCTAATCTTCTAACAACCAGGTGCACAGAGGGTTTATATCTGTAAAATGAGTAGAACATTAGGCAAAGCATGTATACCTTCTATAATATGCAGAGCTTTTGCTTATCATTAAAATGTACACAATACTGGTAGGAAATTACGCAAATATAAAAACTTGCACCCACAACGTTATTTATCAAACCTGAAATGAATTGACTGTTCAGTTTTTGGATCTATATGAAGCATGTTCGACAGATGTTGGTTAACTTTCCCCTTTAGAGTATCACTGGAGCAAACCTTTGTTTTAGAAAGGAACTACCATTTCCAGTGGTGCACTGGTACTTCACCAATTCACCAGTAAATGTTTGATGATCAGCATATGATCATCCCTCATGAAGGCAAACTCAAAATTTTGGTGCCTGCTTTTCCACTTATTTAAAAGACAAAAACCCCTATGTGGCTGATTAGTAGTAGTTCAGTTTTGCGTACGGTAAGCTATCAAGTTTGTACATGTTTTTTGAACATGCAAACCTTTAGTAGATAAGAGCTGCAGTGTTTTCCAATGCTGGTTAGACAGTTTGTGTTAGGCATCATTTGAAGGCTGGATTTGTGGAGTGTATGACCTTAAGTTGTGCGGTGAAGATAACATCTCTTCCAATCAGTGCCTAGAGTTATTGTGTTTAGGTGTATATTTATGTAGGTTTACAGCTGTTACATTGTGTTTTTTTTTCAATGAGCTGATGGTGGATTTAAGGAAAATAATGTCTTAAGCTCCTCCAAAAACATCTGGGAATTTAACAAAAACAGCAGTGTGATTAAACCACCTACATGTAGACACTGATTGTAGACACTAAAAACAGCCTTTTGTTGTTTTTAATTTAAGCTATACTTCATTTTGGTCTGTCACAAAAATGTCCACTGAAGCATGAGATTGTTCTGTAACAAAAGGTGAAAAAGAGAAAACCATACTTCAGGAAGACAATGAAAAATAACAAGATCTGATTTACTTTTCACTTATAGTGCAATTTTAAGTATCATTTTAAGTATATAAAACATTTATAATGATCAGCCAAATAAAAAAAATTATATGTATGTTACATAAATAATGATAGTACAATGATAAACACTGAATACAGAGCACATCATTCAGCCAGCTAAGGATTACATTCATTTAATTCATGCATTAACCTCTAACTGACTTATTTAAGAAAAGGACAAAAGAAGAAACACTGTGACCTCAATCTTAGAGCTATATGAATAAAAATCTTTGTCAATTCAATCAGTCATATGAGTGACATATTAATTGTTCTTTGCAGGAATGAAGGAAAATCCCCTGATATTATCCCAGGCTACCCTTCCCATAGAAAAAAGAAAGAATGCACATAACTCCCTGACCCTGTCTCAAACACCCACACCAAAAAACAAAACATTCTTCTACACCCTCCACACTATGTGATTGTGAAGTGAAATGTTCTGTTATAGTAGCTAGTGAGACCCTACTGTTTGTCTGATAGGCCTTTTCCAAGTTGTTTTTGGCCTAAGCTCTCCTCTATGACTCCAGATCATTTGTTATGACTGGATGAAATATCAGTTTGCTCACAGTCCAGATTCTAACAGTCTCCTTCCTTCAATCAAAACTAATATATAAACACATATACAAGCCAAAACGTCCTGAGTATCACGCAATGCTGAAAAGAAATACTACGGAAATCCTAATCATCATTCTATCTCTCAAACACAGTAGCTTGGTTTTATACTTACCTTTGAACTGTCATTTATATTGCACTTTTTGTGTATATACTAGGTGCAGAGGAGAAGACTAATGTGGAGCTGATTGTCCCCATTGGCTCAGTGGTTATCGCCATGTTTTTCTGGCTTTTGATCGTCTTCGTCATTCGTGGACGAAAGAGAGTAAGTAATTCCCTCTTTCTCAGTGTTCATCACCCATTTGCCACTCTATTCTTCTAACATATAATAAGGACAAATTAGCAGAGTACACTCGTATGCAAACGTACACACAATTAGGGCAGGTGTATGATTAATTAGAAGCGACTGCTTTGGGCCCCGAGAGGACACTACTTTGTATCCAGGAACAACGAGTCCACACTCAGTTCCCATCACGTAAGCCTGCAACAGTAACTGGGCCCCATTTATCTGAATAGCAACAGAGTCACTGAAAATCTGCCCGGACAGTTTGAGACAAACAGCAGCTTATTAACTCTTAGTTTTCCTCTTTGCTCAACTTTCACATTTATTTGATGCAATTTCAGCCAACTGGAGGAGACCTAAAGACCGGCTACCTGTCCATGATTCTGGATTCGGAGGACATGCCCATGGATGAACAGTGTGAAAGGCTCACATATGACGCAAACAAATGGGAGTTTCCTCGGGACAGGCTGAAGCTTGGTATGATGCCATTATCATTAAATCTGGAGAGCATTGCCCACCAGTTTTGGTTAACACCAAAGTGAAAGTGTATTATGCGTGAAGATCACATCATGTTGTTGGAACATTATTTTACAAATTAGGACAAACAGTGCAGTGTGCGGGAATCAAACTCAAATGATTCACTTTGTTAGCCCAACACAATACCCATTGAAGAAGTTGATAATCAGTCTGCAATGAAAAAATGTTTTACACAATCAAATGGCAAAGCGATGAAACTGCTTGCCAAAGTTCCTCCTTTGTTAGTTGTCAAGTGAATAAAAGATGACCTGATTTCCAAAACGGAAAGAGAAAGAAAGCTGCTTTGAAGAAATTTCAGTCTTCATAGAATATTCGGTTAACCCTTAAGATTCTCTTATCTTAAGGGTTTTACAACTTTAGTGGTATAAAAAACTGTATCTTTTCATGTTAAAACATTTCACTTTGGTTTCTTATGACACTCAATTAGTATTTAGGAAGTATGTTAAATATTTTTCTTTAAACTTACTCTTGAGCCGTTCAGTCTGTACCACCAATGCCTTGCAGCAATACGATCCTGAAGTTAAATTCTGGCCTAGGTCTTTTGCATTGGGTTTGCAACTTATTCTAGTAGCCTATATCTGTATTGATAAAATATCAATTATCTTCAATACTTGCTTTTTCTTATTAAGGGATCAGGAGGAGGGTTTGAAAAAGAGGTCTGTGTGGTTGGTAAACATCTACAGTGTTTTGTATTAGTTAAAGATGCATCACATGGCAATAACTAAGATTCACAGAAGATATGAGCATATACTTCCAAATAAGAGAGGTATTGATCTTCCAGTACCTACTGTAGCATGCATATTATTTTGGCTGTTGGAAAAAGACGGCGGCATTAAAAATGGACAGGGAAAATTTGCCATCTCCAAAATGAAACATGCTGGACTTTTTCTGATGCTGTGAGAGAGGAAATAGCTATGTGACCTGGTTTTTCCATAATTCCTGTCTATCAGCATTTCTTATTATGACCTCTGGCTCTTACATCTAACCTGAAGCTTAGGAAAAAGTTGTATGACTCCTGTAATGTCAAGTCCATCCCAAAATTTCAAATTGGGCCTTAATTGTTTTTTGTTAAAGCGACAGTGGTTTTCACTAATCTTTGAAAAGACCCACCCTCACCACTTTCTGTACCCCCTCCAGAGAGGGAACGCATATTAAAAGTGTGCGAGAGCATGCAGGTGCCCGTTTCTCTTCCTGCTCACTCTGTTTAAAAGTTGCACTTTGCATCGCTCCTACAAGCTTACTTTCAAAAAGAACATTTTCTATTTTTCTACTATGTCAGACTCACCACCGGTAAGTGAAAATGGAGACAACCATGTAGGACGGCCTTACTTAAACATATCACCAGAATGATTGCCAATTAAGAGGACCACATATTTTGATGATCCACTGGGTAAAAATCATCCCCCACTATACCTTTAAATGAAAAAAGAAACTTGCAAGTCCTGCTTAAGTCCTGCTTTCCCATCTGCTACTGGCCTTATCAACAAGGCACTGGACAATGTTTCTCTCCCCCATTCAGGATTTCTGTGTTACATTAACGCACAGTCTACTGTTTGTATACAGCTTCTATGTATATTTATATATATTCTATCTTATTTTGTTTTTGTCTGCACCAACAACACCAAGTCAAATTCCTTGTAAGTGCAAACCTACTTGGCAATAAACTTGATTCTGATTCTGATTAAAGCGTTGAAAATATATCAAGTCTTGATTTATGTCCTCAACACATGCAAAGATGATGAGTAAATACTGCAAGGATAGTGCTGACTGCTAATTGTGATTCCTATATGTTGATATAGGTGAACCACTGGGACGAGGGGCATTCGGTCAGGTTGTGGAAGCAGCTGCCTTTGGCATTGAGAAAGCTACTACATGCACCACTGTTGCAGTCAAGATGCTGAAGGGTCAGTATTTTCTCTTAATGTTAAAAAACAACCTAAAACTACCAAAAAGCAAACAGATCCCAACCTGTTACTGCATTTAGAATTTTTAAACACAAGGAGTTTGGGCTTTCTGTTACAGAGGGAGCTACTTCCAGTGAATATCGTGCCTTGATGTCAGAGCTAAAAATTCTCATCCACATCGGTCATCATCTGAATGTTGTCAACCTGCTGGGAGCTTGCACCAGGCCCGGAGGTGAGTCAAGATTTATTTCTTTTTTGTGTATACAGTGATGCTTTTTGCTTTTCTTTGTCTTGCATATGGGATGTGAAAGTGTTGTTGGATCCATATTTTTAGATGTCAATAAAGCATTTCACTCAGTCCCATCCCACACTTTTGTGTTTCTAGGTTGTTTAGTTTTTATTGTCCTGACATACACAAAGATTTATTGATTTTCATCAATTTCCTGCTTTAAGGCTGTTTTTAACTGTTCTACAAGGATCTGTCCTTGGCCCCCTATTATTAACTCTTAACATTAAAGAGAAGAGAAAGTGTCTGTTCTCTAATGGTAAATATGACATTTATGTAGATGGTTCAATAATGAAAAAAGTACCAATAAGACATTGGATCCCAAAAGAAAAGAAAAATGAACTCCATGGTTAATTTTAAACTTTAGAGTGGTGCTCCTTGCAGCTTTCATGTCAAAGATGGCTGCTATTGTGAGCTAAAAAGTTAGATGCTTTGTTATCAGTTTCATGTGCCAATCATACTACTTCAAAAACATTAACATTTCTTCTCTGCATTCTCAAAAGAATCTTTCATTTGATAAAAAAAAAAAACATAAATACAAACTTAAATGTTTGTCTCATTTTCAAAATTTTTATTGATCTTGCTTCTCCACTTTGTGTTGCTTTAAGCTTAGACAAGAAAAAAGTCCTGAATCTAAAAGAAAAGAGTATAGTGAGAGGTTTTCTTCATGTTTAATTATCGTATTAAATATATCTCTTTTCTTTTCTTTATTATGTTTATACTCTCACTGGGTTTTTTTGATAATGGTAATTAATATTTATATAAAAAGTAATAAAAAAAATCTACTTATTTTGGTTTCTTTTAGCGTTTGAATGTTGTTTGATATTTATTTTTTTATGTTGGATGTTTTATTTTTTTAATCGTTGTTCTCAGTGTTTTTCTGTAATACCTAAACAGGCTTAACAAATGAAAAACAGTCTATTGGAGAACCCTCGGGTAACCTTTCTTATTCCTTTGTAAAAATAAAATCCATTTCTTCTTGCAGGACCCCTGATGGTCATTGTTGAGTACTGTAAACATGGTAATCTATCCAGCTACCTGAAGAGCAAGCGTGGAGAGTACAGTCCCTATAAGGTGAGAGATATGAAAAAAAAATGCAACCAGTATAACAAACCCAGCAATTAAATGAGGTAGCCTCACAACCCTTAAACACCAACTTCAAAGCATCTCTAAAATAAACTACATCATTTATGTAGAGTAGGTATGAGCATTGCTTACTTTACCAAGGACCACCATTACTGTCAGTTTTGAATTAGTCACAGAGGGTCAAGCTGTTAGCTAAATAAAGTCAAGCTCTTTGTAGCCCTGTCAGCTTTAGATGTAAAGGTACAATTTCATTTAACAAGAAGTGGTTTACTGATTTAAGATAACACAGACAATTCGCAGAATATAAAATATTAAAGAAGGGGTGTCATTGTGCGTAAAACATAATTCAATTTGTTGTGTCTATATTTAAACATACAAATGCCATGTCCAAACATCTAGAGCAGAGCTCACGGATTAGCCGACCAGGGTCTGAATCTGGACCCACCTGCTGGCTAATCCGGACCCAACCTGATTTAAAACTTTTATAAATTATTGCATGTTTTCTGACGACAGTGTCTAGTTTCACTTGCGTCGCTTCGCCTGTTAATATGGTACAGCCCTCCGGAGAATCTGGGACCAGGCTACATGCGATACAAATTAGCCAATGAGCTGTCTCAGTCCGGGCTGCTGCTGCGAGGCCCCTTTTAGACACAGGAGGGAAACCTATGGCAAGCCGGACGACGGGAAAGAAGGAGAAGTAACAGATTATAATTAAAGATGTGTCCGGACCTTAAGTGGTTGTTGATTTTCTTTATTTGGAACCCACTGATATTTAATTGGCTACCCCTGTCTAGGGATTCCCAGGACAAAGTTTTTTTTTCTCCAGACAGCCTGATGTCTCTTTTAATGATTATTTTTGGTTCCTTTACCCCTCACAGTGCTAGCCCTGCCAGGGCAGGTGTCACTGGGGCTTCTTCCATGCCATCTCAGATTTTTCACCATGCATTGATGTAAATGTAACAACACCTTGTATTCTGGCCATTGGGAAGATTTGCTGCCCTTTGCTGAGATATGAGCTGCCAAAATATTCAGCCGCTCTTTGGTTTTAGCCATGACTTGCCACAAACACACAGCAATGAACTGCTGTGTTTCACTGTATGAGTAGTGGAAAAGAAAGCCTCTTTTCAAAAAGCCAAAGTAAGGAATGACTTACCTGTATTTTTTCAGTCAAATAACAATATATTCTTTAAATTGATAATTTCTTGACTGAAATCCATTGAAAATGACTGTATAATGTTTTAGCAAACATACAGTATATATGTATTTCAGCATGGAGTAAGAATGTTATTAGCATAAAAGAGGAAATAATGTGCACTGCAGAAACCCTGAACAGCAGCTTTGGTTTGATTTAAATAACTGATTTTCCTCTTTCACTGTGTTGAACAGAAAAAGCAGGTCAGTAACCAGAGATGGGCACCCACTGATGAAGATGTGACGGAAGGAGATCTTGGATTGGGCAAAGTCGCCCAGCTGGATATATGCACTGGAACAGCTGAGGACAAAACTTCATGGACCAGTAGTGACCCTATAGATGGTTGTGAAATGTCTCACAATGCTTTCATTTTTTCTCCAATTTCGTGCTGTGGCAGTTTAAACATTGCTCTTTATTACAATTTGGTTCCAGAGAGCTCTGTTGACGATCATCTCACCATGGAGGACCTAATAAGCTATAGCTTCCAAGTTGCCAAAGGAATGGAGTTCCTGTCTTCTCGAAAGGTAACTGTCTTCTCAAACTTGTCTTTTTGGTATGATTTAGAGAAATCTAGATTAGTTAAGTCTGTTTTAATTGCTTTGAATATAATGTCTTCTGTTTCGTCTGTAGTGCATTCACAGGGATCTAGCAGCAAGAAACATCCTGCTCTCAGAAAATAACGTGGTCAAAATATGCGACTTTGGACTTGCTAGAGATGTCTACAAAGACCCAGACTATGTTCGCAAGGGAGATGTGCGTATGCTAAACTTATATTTAGAATTTAAATCATTTATATACTATAAATGGTGCAGTGAAACATAAAGTGTTGTTATTACTACAGGCCCGTCTTCCTCTCAAGTGGATGGCCCCAGAGACTATTTTCGATCGGGTTTATACAACTCAAAGTGATGTTTGGTCCTTTGGAGTTCTCCTCTGGGAGATCTTTTCTTTGGGTACCCCTAACACTACACATAATAAGGTAACATTCTTACATAACTTTATTATTGAAACAGCATTTATCTCACAGGGGCTTCTCCATATCCTGGCGTTTGCATTGATGAGTCCTTCTGCAGGAGGCTTAAGGAAGGCACGAGAATGAGACCTCCGGAATATGCCAACTCTGAAATGTGAGTTCAACTGAAAATTACTGCAGAACAACAGACAATAAGGTATGCCTCTTTAAGCTGTCTTTCTTTGTGATCCAAACAGATACCAGACCATGTTGGATTGCTGGATGGATCGCCCTACAGACAGACCCACATTTGCAGAATTGGTTGAACATCTTGGAAATCTTCTACAAGCAAGTGCACAACAGGTCTGTTCCAAACAAAACCAACACATCCTGAAATCGTATTTCTTTTATTTAAATTTTTTAATAGTGTCCTGTTCTGGCAATGTGGCCATAAGAATAATTGTCTTGATGCCAAAAAAGAACCCAACAGATTTTGCTTTAACAAGTGGAGCGGTACGGCTATTGCCATAGTGTTCTGCTTGATTTATGCATGTATATAGCTTTATTATAATTCATACAGGGAGTATTACAGATTATATAAACACTGCAATGTAATTAGACCATGAAAGGAAAAACAGGAAAAAGGACAAAAGATGAAAGGATATAAAAGAGAGATCATTATAAAACGTCTTCAGTCTGCTTCATCACCGGCAAAGAGATGTAAAAAAAGAACAGCACAACCAAAGGATATAGTATAACAAATACAATAAAGTAGCACCTTGATACTATCGCTGAAGCATATTATTTATTCTGACATATATATATTTTGGTAGCTGAAGATCAGAATATGGGCTTTCTGTATGGAAGTGAATCTCTAAGGACCTGGAGCAAAGCAGCTGTTGTTGTTCGTGAGAGTGCACTTGTGCATGTAAAGTTTATCCAAAGGGAAAATGCTCAGTAGTGGCCAGGAAATCTGCCCCCCAACTGAAGGAAGAGGAGAGACAGCCTCGAGGAAATCCCCCAGCCGCCGCAATGCCGAAGCTCGTATGGCAGCCAGCCACCCCAAAGTGGAACCTGCCATGGGCCCCCGGGACCCGAGGCCCCAGGGGTGCCCACCAATGTTGAGTCCACCAATGCACTGGCGGATCATTCACCAGACATGGGCAATGTGGAGTCAACAAGTCATCTCCATGTCATGTATTTGTTCTACCCTGTGCAGACTGGACTCACCTGGTTAATTGGCTGGGTAGATTAAATACATGACATGGAGATGACTTGTTGACTCCACATTGCCCATGTCTGCCATTCACACATAACACCCACATCCAATAATCCAGGACCGAGGACCCAGCAGCGCCGGTGGCCAGTCCTGGGATTACCAGATGACCCAGTAGCTGAAATCATAATCAAATCTGCTTGTTGGATGGTAGAGCTATCGGATCGGGAACAGTCCTTTCTTTTTAACCTCAGTTTAATATTAAAACAGTTTTATTTCCTTGGTCTCCTTCTTTTCTGAATAATTGCTGTAGCTATTACTATGTTTTAAGTGCTGATTAAAAGCACAGTTAGTAAAATAAAATTAAAACCAATTTAATTGACATGTGGCAAAAAAACAACAAAAAAGCAATAGAGTCATGTATAAGGATTCAGTAGCTCAGCCAGAAAAATAATGACTTGACATGCAAAGAAGAGCCATAAATATATAAAGTATATAATGCATGCACATCATTTCCAGTGTAGAGCATCTTACAGATTTATTTTTATTCCTGGAAAAGATGTGATAAAATAAATATATTTTTGGAAAACAATATGTAACAATATCACTACCGGCTTTTATCCCAGTTTTTGGGGTCCGTGCTTTTTTGGGCGTTGTTGATCCATCTTTTTCTATTAGAGCATACTTTTATAAAGACAAAGCATAAATCTATGTAGATCACTTAGATCCCTCTCTCACCCTCTCCTGTCTATTGCACATCTCACAGGTTTTGAAAAAGATTAATTTTACCTTTGGTGACCCATTTTGTTATCCTTTTGAAAGACTCAATTACCAACCATTTTAAGACTTCATTCAAGGCTGCTGCATTTAAGGAACATATCCTGGAATGTTTTTAATCAGTCGTAGTGTTTCAAAGTCATGGAATGGGATCCAAGAAGTGCCTTTAGGATAGGAATGGGCCCTTATTACCAGTCTTGCAATATGCCTAACTGTGTGTGAACCTTTAGTTAATGGCCAATTTATCTTGAGTATTTATTTAACAGAAGTCCGTTATTTTTCTTGTTTGACCAAAGTATAGGGTAATAAACTAAAAACAAAATATTTTTTTGTGTTGTTAAGACAAAACATATGTTTTTAACTGTTATGCACTCTAAACAGCTACTTTAAATACCATATAAGTAGTCTAATTATTAGTGCGTAAACATAGTGAATCCAACACGCCTCTCCATCATGCAGTTCAGGATTTTACTCCTTTACCATTCTCACACTTAATTCTTGTTTATCACATTTTATATTTAAACCTTTTTCTTATTGTTCTGACGTTACATATAGGGAAGTTTAGTCCGTCTGGTATTTGGTTTCCATGTGGAGGACCATAAAGGTGCATATTCCTCACTATGGTATCAATGTGTCCTTCCCATAACAACTGATTATCAGTTATCATGCCCATAATTTTACTTTATCTACCTGTTCTATAGGTTCCCCAGACAAATTCAAACTCATCTTTGGTGTAGATGAAAGTTAATGACTTCTTCCCAAGATAATCAATTGGTTTTAGAGATGTTCAGTAATCTTATTTCATTTTATCCAATCAAAAAACATATTTAACTCAGCTGACAAAACATTTTCAGGTTCACTAATACTATTTTTACAGCATAATAAAGTGTTTGGCATACATTTGTACAGTCGCTTTAAACCAAAGTGATGGTAAATCATTTGGTGAAGATCATTGTAAAAAGTCTCCCCAGACCAAAATGTATTTGCTCAGTTTAGAGGATGGAATAACTAAAGCTCCAGTGTTGTTGGTAATTCTACAACAAGTTATTAGTTTATAGCTTCAAGTAAGTCTCAAGAGTTCTGTACATTTCTTGTCTATAAAGTTTATAACTAAAATTGCACTTATTCATGTAAAATTTGTTAAACATCTGCTTGTTTGACTTTTTAATGTCTGAATCCTGTTGTTCTCTAGGATGGGAAGGACTATATCCCCCTGACAGCAGGTGAAGTAGAAGGACGCTTACTGTCCTCTGAGCCTAAGGGGCCCTACATCTGTCCTCAGAGTGGGGAAGCTGTAGAAATTCACTACGACATCCCATCCTCCATTGGGTCAGCATGAATCTCTCATCATTTCTCAAGAATACAGGATAAAATACACAGTTTGGCATTTTACTGACCTGTCCTTTGTGCACAGACTGACCCAGCAGGGCAAGAGGTGCAGTCGGTCTCTCAGTGTGAAAACATTTGAAGATATCCCTTTGGCACACAGCAGCATAATGGTGAGCAACAACTTTATGAAATATAAAGTATTTACCAACTATAATATTGTGCAGTATTTTGGGACTGTATAGCAGCAAGATACTAATGAAAGCAATGTATTCAGCATTGATCTAAGCTGCACATTTGTTGTGAAATGCAATCTTTTAATGAAATAAGGCTGAATGCGAATGAAGCCTAAACTGATCATGCATGATATATAACCTCTTTTCTAATATTATTTTGGGAATGGACCATGGGGCTTCAATGCACCAAGCTTCTTCTAACACACAGCTTGCTTTCAGTGCCCCATTGTTGACCTCTGATGTTTACTTTTCCATAGTTGGCACTTTCAGTATGGGAACCCCTGCTGATTCACTTGTATTGCTTACTTACACTACTTTTGGTACATAGTGACTGCAAACACCCCATAAGAGCGGAGGTTTCGGTTTCTTCTAATCCAATTGTCCCAATTTTTCTCTTGTGAAAGATTGCCTAAATCCTCGCAAGTGCTTCGTTCTTCTGCTTCTTTCACATCAATTTCAAGGATGAAATGTTGACTTCAGGCTAATTATCAGTCACACACTAACAGATGACATGCTGAAGAATTAATTAGTGTTAGTGGCCATTATATTTTACCTGTGTTTTTTTATACTATAATGGAGAAAGTAAAACTACTGTTTTCCTGCAGGAGGGTCACACAGACAGTGGGATGGGCTTCTCTTCAGAAGAAGTCAAGCGTTTGAATCACGAGCTCCCAGCAACACCCAGTTTCAGGTAAGAAATACATTAAATCCTATAACATAGGAATTTTGAGATATAGTTCACATATTTTTTCTTTTCCTATCTAATTTGTGTTCCTGTCATGTCAGTCAACTGCTACGCTGCAAAAGCAAAGAGTCCCTGGGATCGGAGTCATCCAATCAGACGAGCGGATATCAGTCAGGGTACCACTCTGATGACACAGACACTCCGATCTACGCTAATGAGGAGGTCATTATGAAGCACAACATGCTGAAGAAGCCTCCTTTGCCCAAGATGGTGGAAAAGTTCAGCACTGAGATCCGCTACAGCACGCCACCCGTCTGACCCTATGTATTCCTCATCTATCTGACCTCCATTTCCCTTGCTGTACAGAATCTATTTACTTTTCACAGGTATTATAATCCAGGACCAATGACAAAAGACATAACTGGAATTGCAGTTGGGTTGAGAGATTTTCTTAAAAGGAAACCCAGGAAGTCAGCAGAGAACAAGGAGAACTTATCATATGATACGTTTGTTCTTGGTCTTTTTTTTTGGACAGCCGGAACAAAGGACGTTTACGCAGAATGTAAAGCCAGAGAGCACGCCCACTTCCTGAGGCACAATTCACCAACTTCCTCTGCTGCAGGAAACGTATCTGGAGTTTTAGATAATTAAATCAGGAAGCTCTTTCTTTCATTCTTTCATTTGTTCATTATGCTTTTTTGTGTGTCATTTCGTTGACACAATAAAAGGTCAGTTCTCAGTCTGTTGTTTGTTTCCTGAGCACATTTGTACAGCTCACTTTTCACTTTTTTTGCAGTATTTTATTGAAAATAGATTACTTAACCTGGATCTAATGTAACTAGTTTTATAAAATTTAAGTACTCACATCTGATGTTCTTGAGTGTTTGTTTTTTATCAGCCTTTTGTTTGAGAAGGATAGTGTCCATTACTATTTATGATAATACTTGAGTCTGTCTTGTCCGTTTGTTTCAACCATAAATGTCTCATTTCCTCCGAACGTGCCTTGCCCAAAGTAAACAATTCTTTCTCAGCCTTGGCTTCTCACTGTGTGTTTGAATGCATTAAAGGAACAATGTTGTGTCAACCTTGGGTATTTTTTTAGGTGTGTTGAACTAACAATGCCTGTCATAACCAAACCAAGGCCAATGAGTCGGGATACAGCAACGAAGCTTAAAAACTTAATAAGGGCTAAATAGAAAGTATGATTTCCCAGATGTATTGGACATTTTCACAGAATTTATTTTACTCAGAAATTCTTCTTTTTGTCTCATCACATTTCACAATCTTATTATAAAATAAAATAGACCAACAGCATTATGCATGTCTTACCTTCCACGTCAGGTTTGTAGCTGTAACTTGGGAAAGACATAGAAGAGGTATGAATAATTGTGCACATTCCTTAGCAGGTGAAAGAATAAACATTTAAAGAGATTTTACTGCAGACAGTGAGGTTGAGTCTTAAAAGCTTGATGGGGTATATCCAGTCTGAGTAGCTGATGAATGACGAGCATGAGAACAAAATGTATTTTGTCTACAATCAAGGAGAAGCTTTTCTAATTGTGGAATGTTAAAGGAAGCCACACAGACTCTGGGGGATTCCTTTAAACTTCCACCTCTAATAGTGGAGGTATATTTAGAAAGCCCTCCCTGTTCCTGTTTGTGGAGTCCAGATGAGCAGGTTGTGTGGGCAAACTAGACACGACTCTCTCTATAACCAATCATAGTGTTTCCTCATTCAGAGTAAGAGCACTGATGTATGAGAAGGTGTTTTTTAAGGTAGGAGGGATGCCTTAAGTCTAACATGACATTTTAAAGTTCTGTGTAATTCAATATCAAACCGCCCTTACTAATGAAATCAAAGATTGTCATTATTAATTACACCAAGTGCATGTATTCCTTTTTAAATCAAACAACAGTGTCCTCTACTGTGCTAGTAGTGTAATTACACATTCAGGCGAAAGCAACGTTTGCAATAAACATTTTACTTTGTGTGGAAGTATTAAGTAGTAATGTAAATACCTCTTGGTCCCTAATGTGGAATACAGTCACGATACTAGAAACAGCACCAGAACAGTAAGTCTTTGATCACAGGAACTCAGAGTAATTTCCCCTGAAGAAGCAAACAGGCTGCAGGGAGAGCTCTGCAGAGCAAGGAAATTACTTGGCATTCAGAAACAGTCTTTGGACATTAAGATTCTCACTGCAGCAGAAAATTGAGTTTCACTCTGTCAACAAGTTCATTTGATGGAGTCAGATATAAAAGAGAGGCAAAAAGCTGATAGAAGAATGCACCTGCAGGATTTTTATCAACTTCTGATTACGAGGAAGTGCAAAGTCTGAGACTTCTACTCTAAAAAGAGACAACTGCATTTTTCAGGTCCTGTTTTTTTATTTGTCCAGAGTTTAATTTGATATTTTATTTGAATAAAGTGAGAGGTAATTGTGTTTGCCTTGTAATATCTTTTGGCACCACTCTTTGCCAACATGTACTTTATCCCTCTTTTACTGAATAAATTGATTAGGTTGTCTTGGGTTTTAAAAGTGGCATTTCTTTTAGGTTCTTTTATAGGAAGAGCCTCTTGAGTTCTCCAGTGTTTTTAGCAGTTGTCCTCTTGTTAACATAATAAGCAAAGCTTACTTCTGAATCAAATGCTAACTGTTCCATTGCAGATTTATCAATGGAGAATCTTTCATGATGCAGCAGCTGGTTCTGTCATTTCCCAAGTAAATCATCATTAGCTTATTAGTAAATAATCATCATGTGCAAACAGAAGATTGAAACATTCCTAAAATAGCTTTTAAATTAGTTAAAAGTTTTTAAACTAAAGTTGATTTTAGATGGATGAATTTGTGGCTACCATCTGATTAGCTTTAGCCTCCTGGACCGATTTTCAATGGAAGAGAGAGGAATTTATAATTCGGATATATAATCTGATCTGTGGATTACACTTAGATTTGATTTGGTTCAAGTATCTCAGCCACTTTCTTACTGTTCAAGTATTTCAGCCACTTTCTTACTGTTTCACCCAATATTAATGGCATTCAGGTTTTGCCATATTCACATTGCAAGGTGTTTTCTAGTTTCATTAGTTGTTAATTAGTCATCGATTGCTTAATTCATTCATTCATTCATTGACAATATTTGTCATGCTTCTCCCCTTTTGGAACTCTAAGTTTTTAGTTTTCAGTTATTAGTTATTCTGTGTTGTTGATCTTTGGTTTATTTTCCATTATATTCAAGCAGTCTTTAGTAACTCTCTGTTGCCCACTTGTGTTTGTTTCCTTTCCCCGTGGCCTCCTTCTACAGTACTTAGTTCCACTCACACCTGCTTCTTATTCAGCTCATTAGCCTAAACTTTGTTCTGTTCCCCTTATATACTCCACCTCTGCAGTCACTCAGTTGTTCCTGGTTGTTGTTTAGTTGCTTCCTCGTCCCTGGCCTCCCAAGTGAATTTTCTCTGGTGTGTTCTGGTTTTTTGGTTCCTAGTATTTTGTATTTTTGGATGTTTGCCTTAGTTATTCATAAAACCAACAAGAACTCATCTCTGCTTCACTGCTCTCTGCATTTGGGTCCTGAAACAACCCCCAACCAAACCGTGACACTATTAATCTCATAGTGGAGAAATTTACACATGGATATCAAAGAGTAATTGCACATTATACATTGCACAAGTTATTGCCGTTGTAGGGTTGCATTGTAGAGACTAGTTGAAGCAGGGATAAATTATCTGCGGTAGCACTCCTTTTTACAAACAGGGTGTAGAAGTCTTTCACTAAAGGAGCTGCATAGCTCCTCTACAGTCTGGTGCAGAGGGTGAAATGTGTTGTTCATGATGGATGTAAGCTTGGACACTTCCTCCACTGAGTCCGGAGTGCAGCCTAGGACAGAAGCGGCCCTTCTCACTAGTTTGTTCAGTCTTTTTCTGTCCCGCTCTGCGCTGCCAGGGGCCCAGCAGAATACAGAATAGAGACATGTCATGTCCATTACCTTCTCAGTTGCCCCCTCTGTATTACTCAATATGTTCAATCATTTACTTTGTGCTCAGTGTTTGTCTATATCCTGTAATAATTTATTCCCGAACCACAACCATCTTATATCCTGGTGAATTTTTATCGCAGTGCAATAGAAAGCATCCTGAAGCTGTTTTGTTGCACTGCAGCGGGTGGCGAAAGCCGCCCTGCACATCACTGGAACTTCACTAAACACCATTGAGCACATCCAGGAGAAACGCTGCCTACATCGAGCCCGCAGCATTCTTAAGGACTCATCCCACCCAGCCCACAGATTGTTTTCTCTCCTGCCCTCTGGCAGGCGTTTCAGGTGCCTCCGGACCAGAACCAGCAGACTAAAGAACAGCTTTTTCCCCAGAGCTGCCTCTTTACTGAACTCTAACCCTCACTGATAGACTCTACTCTCCTTCCTCACACCTACCAACATTTTGCTATTCTGTTTTTTTTTTTACAAGACTGTAATGTTCACCTGCACTCCTGACTGTTACTATTGTAACAACTGTTTACATGCATCTTGCACTACTCACCTTGACTGAATATTGATTTGCACTGCCTACTGTTTATATTTGCACTGTCGACAGTTTTATTCACAGCACCAATTGTTTACATTTAGATCTGCAATAACGTACTTTAACTGTAATAATGCAATTACCTTCCACTGCACTTTAATTTAGATAGCTTCTGTCCAAACTTTATTTATTCATTTTATAGTAAACTCCATCTGTATATATGCTATTGCACATAACTGTAAAAACCCTTTTTATAGTAATATCCACCGGTATATTATATTCGGTACATATCTAGCTGTAAATTTAGTTCATAATACTTGTTATCTATATATTATATTCATCTATTAGTAAGATTCTGTTTATAATAGTATTAATCTCTATACTTATTCAGTAGAAACCCATGTCCTGTATTTATGGAACCATTATTTATCCTGCACTTGCTGCTATTGCACTTCTGGTTAGACCTAAACTGCATGTCGTTACCTTGTACCTGTACCTGTGTAATGACAATAAAGTTGAATCTAATCTAATCTAGTCTAATCTAATTACTAGATTCAGTTCACCAGTGCCTCCTCATTTTGCTTAGTGTTTGCACCTTACACCATATTATCTCTTAGTTTAGTTCTCTGTTTTGTTTCTTGGCTCCATGGGTGTTTTCTGTTCCCCTACACACTTATAATTGCATTAACTGACCAAACTCACCATATCCTTACGTGGTGTGCATCTGTACCTTGGTCCTAAACACCTATCGTTGACATAGAGCCAAAATTCAGATTGATTTCTTTAAGGCAAATGAAGCAAAACATTAACTACACAGCTAACCCTAAACAGATAATTGAAAAGCTTGATGTTGTCATGATTGGGTTTAAGTACTTAGCCCACATGCAGAACACAACAGAGTCTGAAGGAAAGTTTAAAAAGGTTTATTGAAAGATGTACAATGATATAATACTGGATCTGGTTCTGGTACTGGTCCGGGACTGGTCTCAGAGTTTCTGGAGAGATGTGAGTTTGGTTAGCCAGGCTGATGATGGATAGAGAAGAATCAAGATGTACCTTGAGGAGATTGTAACAGAGACGTGAGGTGAGATACCGTAGGTCCAGAGTCAACAATGTGGCAGAGAGTTTAAGCAGCAGCAGCGTCTAGTTCCGAGCTAGAAAGTTTCTGGCTTGGGTTTGTTCCTTGCTCTATCCAAGAGCTGAAGAAGGAATCCAAACTGAGATCTTCAGGTTTGGCTTTCATGAGCAGGCAGGCAGGTTTCTAGGTGGAGCTCATCCAGAGCTTCAGGGTTTCCTGTGAGCACAAAAGACAAAGGCGATTAGAAGACTAGTTCCTCTCTAGAGTCTACTAGTAAAGTTCAGACGTTCTGAGGCTCTGAGGCTCAGGTTCGCTAACCAAACTAGGTCAACACTCCGGCGTCGAAGGAAGGTCTGGCAGCTGCTTAAGTAGTGTGGACCTCTGATGAGCTGATGATCTCCAGGTGTGTAGAGGAATCAGCTCAGGAGGCCCACAGCGCTCTCTGCTGGAGATCAGGTGGCAGATCTCTGGATCCTGACAGATGTATTATGAAATCTGATAAGAGATGGGTTATTGAAACACAACAAGAAAGGGCTCACAGGGACACTTGTAAAGCACATACGGCTGTTGTTAATGTTTATTTGTTGTCATTGCGTTTTTTTTGTGTCATTTTGGCCTTTTTTTAAAACTGAGATTGTTGTTTGGACTGTTGGTTTTGATGTAAGCAATTAAGAACTGAAGTCAAATTCATTGTTTTTGCACACAAACTAAGCATCCAAAAGGCCTTTTTGAAAACAATTGTCTGTGTTTGAAATAAAAAAAGCAATAGAAGTCATGCTGAATAAAAAAAAAAGCATATGGCTGTTGGATAACACCTGACATTAAAGATGAGGAATTATTTAAGTGGAAACAGAACAATAAGTGACTACAGAAGTTTTCACTTTGTTTAACTTTCCACTGATCTCCTACAGAGAAAAGGCCCAGCACTAACTTAAGCTGCCATTTCTATAACTTCAACCACTAAGTGGTAGTAAAGCACCAGTAGCTGACCACTAGACTACTATAAGGCAGATCATCAACAGAGCACCACAGTAGTTTAAACATACACCCTGCATCCCAATGAGCTGCTGATGTGAGAATATTAAAGAAACAAAACTGACACAAACGATCCTGTTTTCATCTAGTTTGTTTTCCCGCTCTTATGAATTATCCCAATGCAAATAAAACTACCTGAAAATTCAATTTGCATTTACACACACACACACCCACACACACAAAGTCTAGAAATGAATAACTAGCTCGGGCAGCTGTCAGGCATAATTACCATGTGACCAGGAGATAGCAAGTTGCAGTTTATTTTTATCTGACTGTCATTAAACTGTCACTTTCAGCATAACACTCCTGCCTAGACAGAAAATGAGCAACAAATCAGAGGAAGACTTGTCTGTTTATCCACAGCTACAAGGGAGAAACGTGAGCACATACAGATTTAGCTGATATATTTTTGTTATTGACAGGTTCAGTGCAACTTGATCTATTATGTATGTCAGGCGCCTGAGGCTTTTGAAAGGCTACATCCACAAACCTGTCATTCACTTCCAGGCAGTCTAGATTGACTCGAATTATATCCAGCAGTTAGCAGCAAATAATCCTCTGATATTTGGAAATGTAAAAGGATGCTACAAAAAATACTGAATCTCCTTTGGTATAAAAGGTCAGTGGAAACAAAGGCTAAAGTGATTTAATCAAACAAACCTTCAGCTGCAGGAGTAAATATTAACATGTTGTGTGCAAGAGATGATTTCTGTGCCACTCCCTGAGGCTATAGGCAATGATTTCAGCTTCACAGCAGCAAGTATCTGGAAGTAGGGCTGTGGTCTGGCAGGAGCAGTAAGGCAACACGATCTGTTAAAGCCTGTGAGGTTAAGCTTTAGGCATGGTGTAAATTAACCTGTTGCTCTGATCTGCAGCCCTGCAGGACCATCACTGCTGGATGGCACACACAGAAACATTGTGTTTAGCTGGATGAAGGTCCGTGGGATCATCCCCTCGAAATTTTGGCTCTTAAGCATGTTAGGAACGGGTTGCTCTCAGTCCTGATTTTTGTAGATAAATCAAGCAATAAAAAAACAAATACATGATTGAATTCATCAGAGATGTTTAAAGGACTGCTTTGGATAACCTCTCTCCCTTTGTGGTTCTTCATGACAGCCTTTGCTCATCTGTCATTACTTTCATAATGGCCGCAGCTTCCACTCGCTGTCAGGCTCCAAAGTGATTAAAATAGTTTCATGTGACAAGTTAATGTTAACAGTCTGTTGTGATTGGTTTACAGTGTCTTGCCAAAGTATTCAATCCACATAAACCTTTTCATCATTTGTGATGCTCCCACCGCAATTGTCTTATATTTCACTAGAACACTGTGTAACAAAGATGCAAGCTTTTGAAGGAAATTTTCCGACCAACATTAAAATTAATTAAAGACAACGAGGATTATTTTATATTCAGCTCATATGACTCAACATTTTATCTGAATCATAAATTTAAATTGCCAAGTTTTTGTACAAAAACCAGGAAGACAGGATGTGTTAGTGAAAAAAGCTCCTAATTGTTCTACCAGACTATCTGACTACTATGGCTGTAAGGTGTTCGTTCAGGTCAACAAAGAAACAGCCTTGGGGAAGAAACTGTGTCTGTGTCAGTGTATTATTACTTCTGTGGTGCTTACCTGAAGGTAAAGTAAAAAAAAAAAAAATAATAATAATATGTCCAGGTTGTGTAAATTTGAAAGAGATGTCAATTGCTCTCTTTTACCTTTGGATCTTTTTAGTCTGTGGATAGAGATAATTTGAGCCTGGATGATTTTCTATGCAATCCTAATTGTTTGTTGTAGTTTAGACCTGTCCTGTTTTATAGAGATGAACCAGACCACAGAGAGATGGATGTCCCAAAGACAGACTGAATGATGGTGGTGCAAAAAAATGACAAGAACCAGAGAGTTAGAGAACCAGTTTTTTCTACAACCACAGCTACAAGTCCTTTAGGGCAGCAGTCCCCAACCTTTTTTGCACCATGGACCGCTATATGTCAGACAATATTTTCACGGACCGGCCCGGTTGGGGGTGTGTGATCAAGTAAAATGATACGACTGGCATAAAATCAAATACAAACTGCATAAAAATAAAACAAAAAGCCGGTCCCATCTAGGCGTAATCTGAGAAAATGACAGACGAAGTGTGCTCCTGATGTCCAGTCTGCTCCGTAGCTTTGTTTTGGTCGCTGTAACCGCAGAAAATCCCGCTTCACAAAGATAGGATGTTATAGATAGGATGCGTCTTGACCTGAATTAACCTGTGTCGAGGCACAGATGCACCGACTGATGTAATTGAGAGAGAATACTGCAATTTTTTATATTTTTCTAAATAAAACATCACTCATACTCCGATCGTTGATAAATTATATATATACTTTTTTCTGTGCGGCCCGGTCACCAAATGACCGGGTTGGGGACCGCTGCTTTAGGGTGTCTTCACACATCTACTGGCAGTTTCTAGAAATGCCTTCTTCTTTACAATGTTGTTTAAGCTTAATTAGACAGCCTGGGGATTATCTGTGAACTCTAGAGTCTTGCAAGAGATCTGTAATTAGATTTAGATCTGAGCTTTGGGTCAGTGTAACACAATAATCTGACTGGATATAAAATACTAAAAATGTAGGTCCAAGTGAATGTTTAGGGTTGTTTTTCTGCTGGAAGGTCCCAAGCCTCTTACTTGTTTCTTCTGTCTTCCATCACCTCACACATTCTTCACTGTCCCCACTGCACAGAAGCATCATCTCACTGTTATGCTGCCAAGAAGTTTAGGGTTGATTTCATCTGATCAGAGCACATTTGTTGCTTCATCTACATTTTTGCTGTTTTCCCCGCATTTCTTGTTGTAATCTGCCTTTTCATGTTTAAGTTTTAAAGATGCCTCTCTTCTTGCCATTTTTTTTTAAATAATCGAAGTTGTACAGTGCTCAATTAAGCATTTTGATATAACAGTTAGAAAAGAGCTGTGATGCTTTCCAAGCCTGGGATATTTTTCTATATCCTGACCTTTCTCCATATCTCTCTCTCCCCAACTTGTTTGGTGCAGATTTATACCTGTTTTTAAAGTGCTATATAAATAGATTTGACATTGACATTGACATTATACCGTCCACACCATTCACAGACATACAACGTACAACATAAAATGTTTGACACAGAGAGCAAACTAGTTATAATGTTATAAGATGAAAAAGCAGCAGCAAACTGCCCTAAGTTGGTACCAGAGGAAATGGGTTTGAACAAGACTGAACTTTATGTTAATGATTCTTTGTGTAAAACCTAGTATTTTCTCCCTTCCAATGTACTTTATGCAGTAGTTTATCTTGATCTGAGAGATAAAATCCAAAAACTTTAAGGGGTTAAATGCTTGTGCAAGGCAATGTATAAGACTGTACTCCTGGGATGTATATACTCATAATTTACAAATAATGTCACGAGATAATCTTGCATATCAGGAAAACTCAGATTTAGAGCCAATTTTGCTCTGAAAATATCATGCTGAATTTGCCAAAACCTCAACACCAGTCAAGACAGGTCTAGTTCTGTTTCACTGCTAAATTCACAATGAATCTACTCAAAAGACCAAACTTTGTTTAAAGTTAAAACAGCAACCATCCTTTGGCTTGCTGAGTTTGCATGTGGGTCAAAAGCCAAAAATGAAGGAAGTGAGAAACAAATGCAAGTATGTTTAGTTTTTTCCCCAGTCAACTAGCTGGGTAAGGTATTAATTGAGTCCATTATAGATGCAGCCTGAGGGAATAAACCGTCGCTGTGGCGGCTGGTTTCAGCAAGTAGTACGTTATATCTTTTGATCTGATGGTAAAAGTCTAAACAGTTTACATCCACGATGCATGAGGTCTGCAGAGATGTGTCATTTTAAATATTTTGTCTATGTGATGCTATCTGCATCACACAAGTTGTACCTTGCACTTATATATATATATATATATATATATATATATATATATATATATATATATATATATATATATATATATATATATATACTGCTGAAAAAAATTAAAGGAACACTTTGTAATCAGAGTATAACATCTGGGATATTGATTTGATCAGGTAAGTAGCAGAGGGAGTTGTTAATCAGTGTCAGCTGCTTTGCTGTTAATGAAATTAACAGCAGGTGCACTAGAGGGGCAACAACGACATGACCATCAAAACAGGAATGGTTTTACAGGTGGAGGCCACTGACATTTTTTCACCTCTGCATCTTTTCTGAATCTTTTTCACCAGTTTTGCATTTGGCTAGGGTCAAGTCACTACTGTTAGCATGAGGAGCTACCTGGACCCTACAGGGTTGCACAGGCAGTCCAACTCCTCCAGGATAGCACATCAATATGTGACATTCCAGAAGGTTTGCCTTGTCTCCCAGCACAATCTCAAAAGCATGGAGGAGGTACCAGGAGACAGGCAGTTACTCCAGGAGAGCTGTACAGGGCCGTAGAAGGTCTACAACCCATCAGCAGGACCAGTATCTGCTCCTTTGTGCAAGAAGGAGCAGGAGGAGCAATGCCAGAGCCCTACAAAATGACCTCCAGCAGGCCACTGGTGTGAATGTCTGTGACCAAACAATCAGAAACAGACTTCACAAGGGTGGCCTGAGGGCCCGACGTCCTCTAGTGGGCCCTGTGCTTACTGCCCGGCACCGTGGAGCTCGATTGGCATTTGCCACAGAACACCGGAATTGGCAAAACCACCACTGGCGCCCTGTGTTTTTCACAGATGAGAGCATGTTCACCCTGAGCACATGTGACAGATGTGAAAGGGTCTGGAGAAGCCCTGGAGAACGTTATGCTCCCTGTAACATTATTCAGCATGACTGGTTTGGTGGTGGGTCAGTGATGATCTGGGGAGTCATATCCATGGAGGGACACACAGACCTATACAGGCTAGATAACAGCACCATTAGGTATGGAGATGAAATCCTTGCACCCATTGTCAGACCCTATGCTGGTGTAGTAGGTCCTGGGTTCCTCCTGGTGCACGACAATGCCAGGCCTCAGGTGGTGAGAGTATGCAGGCAGTTCCTGGAGGATGAAGGAATTGATACCATTGATTGACCCCCACGCTCGCCTGACCTAAATCCAATAGATGACCTCTGGGACAATATATTTCGATCCATCGAATGCCGCCAGGTTGCACCTCAGACTGTCCAGGAGCTCAGTGATGCCCTGGTCCAGATCTGGGAGGAGATACCTCAGGACACCATCCATCGTCTCATTAGGAGCATGTTGTCAGGCATGCATACATGCATGTGGGGGCCATACAAATTACTGAATAGCATCACCCAGTCCATATCAGTATAAATAAACAGCATGTTTTTTTCCCAATGAAAACCGAAGGGGTCCCTTAAATTTTTTGAGCAGTATAAGGACTATATACATATACTATACTATATACATACTGTAAGTTGAACCATCCTATAGATAGTTGCATAAAAAACTTCTTCTTACCACTTTTGGTATCTAGCTGTACCTTAAACACTTCTGATAAACGCAATCCAGCTGCCACAGAAAACCCCAAAACTGCTTCAAGCTCTTACTGTTGTTTTATACATCTAATCCTATTCTTTTTTTTAAATAAATATTCACATGTTTTACAGGTCAAGATTTAGTTTAAAAACCTTTACCTCAACTCTTCTATAAGCTCCTGTTCCAAAGCAATCATTAAGGAGAAATCACATTTGATCTAGCTAGACTTTTATGGGTAAACATCAAAGCTGGTAACAGATAATATTGAGTTCACTCTCTTCTGCCCTGTTCATCTTCCAGCTGGTCACACCAAAACCACAAGTAATTCAAAACCTCCTTGTTTAGAGAATAAACTTCTTTCTTCCCTTTGAGAAACGAATGAAATCATTTGCATGCTAATCTGACAGTTTTAAGCTGCAGGGCAGATTTGAAAGAGGTACGTTTAAATTATGCTGTATTTGAGGCATTGTGTTCAAAAAATGATAATAGTGTTCACATGCAGGGAAAATTTAGTGAGCTTCGTTCAATTGGAGATAGGCCTCTGTTAAATTCAACTTTTCTTTTTTGGTGTTGATACAGGCTTGGTATGAAGGATTGCTGCAAAATCAACAACACGATGCATGAGACTTTCCACTGCTGCCACAAGCTCATCTGACTGGAGAGAATGCAGCAAGTTGGTGTAATCTTCTGGGTTTCCCTAAAATACTTTAAATTTATTTAAATGAAAACTAAGCTACATTGTTCAATTCCTAAGATGAACTGGAATTCATTTAACTGACTTGCAATATGTCTGCATGATTTGATTTAAGGTGTAAAGTACTTTGAGACTACACGTTTGTCAATTGGAGCAACATACTTAAACTGAACCGAAAACAGATTCTAACTGGATGCTAGGAACCAGGAAAATGTGGTGATAAAAGAACATTCTAGTGACTCTATTGCCCTACTATTAATTTTACACTACCTCATGATAAGTTACATCAGGTAGCATAGGGGCAGTACAAACAGCATGACACACAAAACCTGCACACAGTCCAGCAGATAAGACTGATTAATCCTTTTTATACAGTGATTTGAATAATCACTGCTAACTAATTATCTTAAGGTTTAAACTGCTACTTTATTTTACCTTTGAGGCTTGCTTCAATCTTTTCTGCTGTTGATGCCAAAAATGTTTATATTTTTTTTAGCCTTTAAAATTAGAATGAAGGTTTTGTAAATATTTTTTCTGTTAAGTTTCTCACAATCTACATACCGGTATGTACGTTTCTAATATAAAGTAGATCAAATACATCCAGACTCCTGAAAAAAGTGCACAAAAATCTTTTTAACATAGCACATCATCTAAAGCATCATACACTAACATCAGCGTCTTCAACCTTATAGTTCTGACAATGTGGTGTTACAGGATGTTTAGACAAAACATTTTTAATGTGAAAACACTTTTTTGTTGTATTTTCAGCCATTAAATGTCGTGTCATAAATGGCATTTAATTATCTAATCCATCCTTAATTTGTATTTTACAATTTGATGGTATGGTCAATGTTTTAACCTTGTAATAGATCAATAAATAAATATTTCATGGTAGATTTATGGGACATAACTGAGGGGATTTTTCTGGCCCACCAGCAGTACTCAAAAGATTAAGTTATCTTTACGTTTCAGGGATGAGAACTTAAGTCAGACCTCGGGTTCAGATGGATCATTAGCTTTGTTCTTGATGAGGAGTTGATCTCAGAGTGGCTCAGAGGCTGGAAAGCGGGCTGGGGACCACCCGATGGTGAGTGGGCAGGCTGATGAAGTAACAGCGGAGCCTGGGGAAAAACAACTCAAAGAGGCTAAGCCAGACCATCAGGAGTTGAATGGTAGTCCAGCTGCTAGTTATAAGTACTGCACCAGATGAAAAACAGGTATGCACATGTCAGGTTGGCCCTCCCTCCAGTGGAAATCTACACACGGCATAAGTGTATTCCATAGGACAATCATAATCATGTATTTCATCAAATACTTTGGCCCTTCAGGTACCTCAGAGATCACATCACAATACTGTGAAAACCATTGTGCAACCACTCCCGGGTGCCCCCGATCTCCTCTTTTTGAATCCCTGCTCTAGTTTACAGCTCAAGGACAAAGCAATTTTTCAAGAAGGGTGCAAGAAAGCCTTCAAAAATATTTCTAAAACCTTCCTAACTTATTTTCATGGCATAAAAATCTGAATTAAGATATGTTCAGCAATGAGGTAATACAAGTGACTGCCCTTAATTAATGGAAGACTTGTCTCTACACAGCTGAACATAAGCTCCAAAACTAAATTACTGTGGGCAGTAGGGTTGTATTTTTGTTTTTTTTTTGTTTTTTTTTTTACTACCAGGAGTCACAGCACAGTGATGTTCCAGTGCATATTAAGGTGCACCTGCAACTGGTTTGACTCATCAGGGAGGAGCATTTAAGGAGCTACTGCCAGTCTTTCAGCACCTGATTGTTTAACCAAAATGTGGTAAACTTCAAGCCATTGAACCTTGCCTAGATCACCCCCCAGAGCCTCCTATTAACCTCTTGCATTGTCTTTGTCTCTGGTTTCCTTAGCACTGCTCCCAGTGTACTCCTGGCTGGATCATTGAAGGACAAATGTTACCTGGAACAATGTCAAGCCTCTGGATGAAGCCTTTGACCGGCAGCCAGCTTCATTCTCGGCTCTAGATCCCTGACCGAACCCAGCCTGCTCTCAGCCATGCTTGTGCAGCTCAATGCCTCACCGTAATTCTGAGAACCTCTCTGTATTCTTCCTCTCCTGATGGATAACCCCAACTCACTTGTAAGTCCAGTCAATCTCTATCCCTGGCAATTCATGCTCAAACTAATCCATCTGTATCTCAATTCCAGAACCTCAGCTCCCTCCTGGGTCTCCCACCTGACAGCTCCTGGAACTCCAAAATCGGATGATTAATTTTCTCTGTAAATAAATGCTTAAAACCAAGATAGTTTCTTGTGAGGTCTATGCAGGTTACTCAAACATTTTGATAAAACATGACAGAACAATCAGGCCATTCAGACAGAGCAGAAGCTCTCAAGAGAACTGATCTGAACAACATAAACTAATTTAGTCTCATGAAAAATGCTTGAAACTCTTCATGAGAAACAGTGAACCTTAAACCAATGCCTGGCAAAGTTAAGTAACTTAATTCAATATCTGTCTTCTAATTTCTCTTCCCAGCCATCAGCAGGTGCCTTAGTCTATGCTTTTGATCCTCCGCTCATTAATCAACCTGCAGTCTTTTAGGAAATGACCCCCTGTAATCGAGACAGACCCTCCTGTGAAGTTAGTTGTGGAGGATTGTTCTTTAGTCTTCAATAATTTCTATATGATGGCGCTAAGATCTCCTACATCATAGGACTTCTCAGGAAAAGCCCTTAGATTGGCTGAGGTTAGGCATAGTATAGGTTTTAGACACCCAACTCATTTAGGTTGCTCTTTTTGAGATGTAGATAATTTTTAACTCATCTTTTTTGAAGAATTAGATCAGACTAGTTTGTCCTGCAAATTCTGGAACTTAAGCCAGGGTTCCCGATCCATTGCAGTTTTCTGTTCAGTGTCGCACCCTTGCTACATTGTCTTTATTAGATGTGTGCGCCCTTTAAACATCCTTGTTTCAATCACTTAATTAATCATTAAAAGATTAACTAACCGCTTTAGAAGAACTAGATACATTGAATTAATTAATCTCATTAAACACTAGAATCGATAACTGCTTGCCTAAAAGAAAGAGGCAGCAGACGAAAAGAAAGATTTTCAGAAGCGTCAGTTCATCTTTCGTTTCCAAAACCACAGATCAGACAAACGCTACTCAAGAACCGGACCAAACCAAACCGATGCAACTGGACCAAGCCAGATTGACTCCTGAAGAGCATCAAAGACATAGAGAAGCTAACCTGTGTCTGTCCAGTCAGTCATCCTAACATTTCATTCCTTCCTGCACAGTGTGGCTAAAAGAAAGAGCTTGTTAACAGATATGGGATACCTGATGGGCCAAAAGTTTCTTTCAAAATCTTCCCCTCTTACCCTACCTGCTGTCAGCTAGTTCAACTATGATTCCTTGCACCTATCTGTTCTTAATGACTTGGGCTGTTAACAAAATCCAATAGATCAGAACTTAGTTGCCCAAGCTAAAATTGAAACCACCAGATTCCCAAAGCCTCTTAAGGTCTCGGCTTTGGATGAAAAGGAATTACCCAAGATCACTTATGCACCAAACCAGTATAACTAATGATTTTGGGTAACCACTGTGAAACCATTTAATTTTTTTTTTGTGCTTCCCTCTCCTCACCCATCCATAGTACTTAGATTTAACTAGCTAAATCAGCCTAATCTCCATCTTGATTGGAATGAGCCTCAAGTCTTCACAATGTCTATCTTCCTGTTCACAGTCATCAGTTTCCCCTAAGTAGTCACTGGCATCCTAGGAGGAAATTGATCCCTTCTACCTCTCATCAGTTCCCAATGGATAACACAATCTCAAATAAGTATTAAGTAAACACCATCTGCAATCTCTTCCACCTCATAGAGCCTATGTCGGTGCTATAAAGCTCCTCACAGGAGCCCCTCTTCCCTCAATCAGATTATATAATATATCTCGTCATGAATGTCAAAGCTTGGAGAAGTATATGCCTGGTCATATCTAGTCATGCCTTTTGGCTTATCTTTTCCAGGCTTTGGTTAATGACATCCTTCAGGACTTTTTTAATGTTTTCGTTTTCATGTATCTTGATGATATGCTGATCTATTCAAACTTTGTCTCAGAACATGAAAAACATGTCCACATAGTACTACAACCCCTACTTGAAAATCAACTTTTCGTCAAGGCCGGAAGGGGCAAATTTCATAAATGCTCGGTCACCTTCTAGGGCTACATCCTTGAGAATGGGAAGGTTTGCTCAGACCCCGAAAAGATAAAGACTGTACTAGACTTGCTTGTTCTGAATCATGTAGACAGCTACAAAAATTTCTTGGATTCACCAAATCTCTACTGACATTTACCAAGAACTACAGCCTGTTAAAGATAGGCTCTGTGTATGCACCTTGACCTCTGGTTATTTTTCCTGAAAAGAGATCACCATCTCCCTGTTAACTGCTTTAACATCCACAAAACTGCTTTAACATCCACTAACTGCTTTAACATCCACTAAACCACTGCAGCAGAATTTGCTTCTATGGCTTTCTATGAGAAGTTTCCCCAAGCCCCTATTTTGATCCAGCCAGATCCCTTCAAGCAGGTTTGGATGTAGATTGATGCTTAAGACACGGGGGGTTGGAGCTGTGTGGTCCCAGTTCACTGGACCAGGCAATATATTACTCTTGTGCCTTTTTTGTCTTGCTGACTGTCCCTTGCAGAAAGAAATTATGATGTTGGAAATTGCTGTTGCAAGTTCTTGGCTATAAAGCTGATTTGGAAGAATGACGTTACTGGTTTGTGGGAGCAGAGCATCCAGTATTAGTCTCGACTGATCATAAGGTCTCTGTTTTTCTCCAGTTTTAACCTCTCTATTTCCTATCACCCAGGATTAAAAAATACCAAACATGTCATTCTTCCATGCTAGTACTTCCTTGGTGATTTCGGAACAGAATCAGATTCAGGAAATGGCCCGCCAATGAAAACCTATGTCCCTTCTTCAGTCCTTTCCAATCTCATCTCTTGGTTTTACTTTTCTAAATTTTCAGCCCACCCAGGCACCAGTCGAACAATTTCTCTCATAACATGTAAATTTTGGTGGCCGTCTTTATATAGACATTAAAGAGTACTGTATGTTGCACCATGCTCTGTTTGTGGCCATAACAAGCCATCTGACTGCTCCCCAGTCGGACTGATAAAGCCTTTGGCATTTCCCAAGCAGTTTTGGTCTACATTGCTTTTGATTTCCTCACTGGACTTCTGTTATCACAAGGTATGATCAGAATTCTGTCATAGGTCATTTCTCTAAAGCTTGTGATTTTGTTTCCCTGAAGAAACTACCTTCAGCCTTCCAAACTGCCCAATTTCTTTTAAAATAATCCATGGGTAGAATATGCCAACAGTTCTCAAGTCTCCTCAGTCACCCCACTGTTGGATCCCATCATAGGTGTTATATATCGTGTCAAACACATCCTCTGCTCTACAGCGCACTCTGGAACAGAACTGCTGTTTTGCTGTGCCGAAAGAGGTCCCAGCTCCTCATTACTCTCCAGTTTTGAAAGTTTGGCTTTCCTCACGGGACTTTGCACTGAAAGCGACTTCTAGGAAGCTTTTCCCCCATTACATCTGTCCCTAGAGATAGAAGGTCTGGTTATACTCCAGCAGCAGTGTGTCGCAGTGAGATTGTTGTGGATGTGACGCAGATATTTTTGATTTATGCCCAATTTTGAAGCGTGGTCTGTGCTATGTTATTCCACACCACAACACAAGAGGGACAATCACAAACCAGCTGTGGGATACAGTCGATGCGATGAGGAAGTAGAAAAATGCAAGGGGCAAGTTTGTGAAACAATAGAGGGACATGAGGTTCCCAGCATTCTCGCACACCTCGCTCTTCTAGCTGTTCCATCTTCATGAGTCATTTTCCACAATGGCGGTTATACAAACAAAACAAGCCAATAAGGTACCAAACAGGAAATACGCATAGTGTAGTGCATATGTAGATTTGACCAATCAGAGGCCTCCTGTCTGCGGCACTGTCTGCAGTCACCTGGATCGTGGACTTGTTGTTGGGGTAGGGGGCTTGCAGTACCTCGTCAACTGGGAGGGTTACAACCCTGAGGACTGTTCATGGGTGCCCCGCTCTTGGCCACCGGGAGACAGACATTTATATTGAAATACCTTTGGGGTTTGGAAGTTGGGTCGTTTTTTTCCTTTTCCTTTTTTTCCCCCTACCAGATAGAGTCACAACATAGTGCTGTCCCAGCGCCTAATAAGGCATAATCGTTTGACTTATCAGGGAGAAGCATTTAAGGAGCTGCTGCCTGTCCTTTGGCGCCTAATTGTTAATCAAATGTGACACACTTCAAGCCATAGAATCTTGCCTGGATCCTCCCCCAGAGCCTCCAGCAAACATCTCATTTTGTTTTTTCTCAGATTTTGTAGCCAAGCTCCCGGTCTACTCCTGGCTGGTTCACTGAAGGACAATCGACAGCCCACTCCACTCTCTGATCTAAGCACCTAACCAAACCCAGCCTGCTCTCCACCATGCTTGTGCTGTTTAATGCCTCATTGCAACCCCCAGAACCTCTCTGTGTTCTTTCTCTCCTGTTGGATAACCCCAACTCGCCTTAAGTCCAATCAATCTGTAACCCTGACAGTTTATGCACAAACTAATCCATCTGTATCTCAATTACAGGAGCTCAGCTCCCTCCTGGGTCTTCGGCCCGACAGCTCCTGGAACCCCGAATCACAAGATTTATTTTCTCATTTCTTTTAAGCTATCTCCATGTGGCTCAAATTTCTTTATAAAATCATAACAGTTTCTGTAAATATAATAAACAGTAGGCAGTTTATGTTGTAACTATTCATTCCTCTGATAGGGTGGCTCATGGTATAGACGTTTGTTTATCATGTCAATTAAGTAAATGCCTTTGAAGCTTTGAGACCCAGTCAAATGTGGGACTTAGTATATGTAATTGAATAGTTTCTGATTCCCTTCAGCACTCTTTCTTTATCCCTTTATACAAAATTGTTTGAGAGGTAAATGGGAAATGCAAACTCACAGTTTTAACATTGTTACTGCCTAGCAGTTATCTGCAGCTGCTATCGGGGCATGAACTCGGGGTTTCTAACTAGACTGTATACCTCCTACAAATAATTGCTAAATTATCCATTGAGCAGTGTAGAGCAGGATGTGCTGCGTCACTTTTATTGTGTGTCATAGACCTACAAGGAGCTAAAACCTGCAGAGCTAGATAAGAGCACCGGTCACGCTCTCCATTCACAAATTTCTCATGAGGTCACTCAGCTGTTGGTGGTGTGTTTGTTGTAAGGATGGATGCAGATCCTGGGGAGAGTGGATGTTATTCTTACTGTCCTGATAACACTGCTGTTCCTTCCTTACATGTTGAATGCCAAGCCTCCAATGACCTTATTTCACATTAAGGAAAAGAGACCCATCAATGCCACGGTTACATCTGGGATTGCGTTTGTAAGTGTGCTGGTCTTTGGTGACTTATTCATTCATGAGTGTTGTTGTGCTGTTTGAGCCCAGCTGTACAGGAAGGAGACCCTCTCAGGTTATCGCTGCTCTCACCGGACACTCGCGTCATTCCCCAGGTCCAGCGCAGATGTGTGTTTTCTCAGCTACAGGCATGCCAAAGAAACTACAGTGGTGCAGCAAGGAGGGGGAGGTTCCATGTTGTGAGCCACAACTCTTAAAAGCACATTAAAACATAATAATTGAGAAAGTCCCACAGCTGCATTACCTCATTTAGAAATCACATTTCTAACATCTTGATTTAACTGTCTCCTTAAAAAATCTTCTAAAAAATATTTTTGGCCTAGAAAAAATATTTTTTTAACCCAGATCGAAAAAAGTGTATTATACCATTTAAATTCAGTCATGGTTTAGTTGTTTATGTGTTAGAATAGCTGATTCCCAGAGTTGAGACTAAATCCACACAGAGCCTAAGACAGTCTAAACACTGAAAAGTTTAGGCATAAAGACAAAACTGGACAGAAAAGCCAACATACATGTTATAAAAGTCACTGCCTTTGCAATTACTGTAGGGTGGCGGCTGTTAAGTGAGCAACCTATGAACAACAAGTGAAAACCCTGGAAAAGGCCATGAACGACTGGATTATTTAATGAGATGAAGAGCGGATCAAAATAAACGGCATATAAAGGAGTTATATTAGTAATAGAGTAAGGCGCTGGGAAGTGAACTTCAAAGCCCTCACTAAGCTGTGAAGTGACTGTTCCCTAAATAGTTCATCCATTACACTTTTCAGGTATTTAGTGGGGAAATAAAGGGACTGACATAAAAGCAGTCTACAGATTAGGCATCTGAATAAACCAATAAATTTAAACGACTCCACTGGCAGAAGAGGATAAAGAAATACTGGTTGTTTTGTTTTGAATAGTAAAAGAAGGAAAGAGGCCTGTTAACGGTTGCCAGGCCTCTGTTTCTGCAACCAAATAAAACCGGATGTTGAAGGAACAACAAAGAATACTGCCATCAACATTCACTTGAATGAGTGCATTTCCTGCTTGGGGAGGTCAGAAACTGTCCAGCCTGTAGAGGGTAATGTCAGAAATGTTGTTCTGGGGTTTTAAAATTTCACCACTCTACCAACAAAATGGATCAATTTGTGACAATTTATTCATTTTTCTAATAAAACTAACTTGTTATATATTATACAAAGATTATACAAAGATCCTGGATTAGAAGAAAAAAAAACTAATCATACTAATGAATAGAAATATAACAGAAAAATAGACAAACGAACATTTAAAAAATATTAAAGACAATATTTAGAAAAATTTGTGTATATATATGATTAAAGTAGGTTCCAATTTCCTCATTATGAATTCACAACTCTCAAAGATACTAAGGGTGATCATTTCAAGTTATTATGTAACATATTGCATGCAAAGAGTACTAAGTAAACAAAAAGAGTTGTGTCCCTTTCTGTGTGGTTGACTGGAACTGAAAGCAACAGAAAGCCAATGACTGGAAAGAGAACATAACTCAATAACCCACTTTTCTGTGTACATGTGTACAGTAGGTATTGCCTTATATATAAAAAAAGCCAAGTAAATGTACCTTAAATGGCAAGAGCACATCCATTAACATAAGAGGAAAACTTCATGTAGTGTCGCTGCTCTACAGTTATTGATGAACCTGAGTGCAATAAAATACTGAAGATTTAATTTTAATTGATAAAAAAAACAACTTATTTCATAAATAAAAATTATACTGTCAGCTTCAGCTTTTTAGCAAGTTTCTCCTCATGGGGAATAAAAGTGAGTGAGCTATTTAGTTCAAATTCCCATGTCGAGAAACATATGAGGAAACTCAACATCGAGATTATTTGCATCTTGTGGGTTTTTACTCAGGATAAAGGCACATTAAGTTACACACTAAAGTGTGATCCATTAAACCACTGTTTCTCAGTTTATTAACATTTATCTAAATTTTAATAACTCCCTGTGTTCTGTTATGTCATATTCTATCCATTCCAATCAATATTGGCAGAGTTCGGAGTAGAAGAAGAAGTAGAAGAAGTATGTTATTCTACCACCTCCAAAACTGAATATTGGTATTCTTAGATGGTAACCATATTCTGTCCTCCTTTCTTAGAAGCTTAGCTCCCTTTTTAAGAGTTTCCTATACAGTGGGTTGCTTCACCAAAGAGAAATACTCAAACTATAATTTTAGAATTTCTAGAAATATTTGTAATAGAGCTAGTGTCATATTAGTCATAATAATTATATAGATAGTGCACACAGAGAGATTAGGAGATGACATGCAGCAGAGGTCCCTAAAGTTGTGATTTAAGACCAGGACAGCTTCCATGTGTACCATAAGTCTAAATATTACAATCAGAATCAGACTCAGACATACTTTAATAATCCCAGAGGGAAATTAATTAAATTAATTAGGAGGCAAGTTATCTATGGCCTTGAGCCAATCTTCAAATTAGTTACTATATGTGGGAACTGAATGGCTTTGGTTTTTCTTCTTTATAAATGTGCTAAACAGCACAACATACATTAGCGAAAGGGAAACAGAATGAGATCATACTACATTTTATTTATCCTGAAAAGTAAGCACTGACACCAAACTTTGCTAACCTGAAAACTGACCCTTTTCTTAGCTTTACTGTGTATTTCAGTGTTGGTTCATGAAAACATGAACTGCTGTTACTTCATCTATCACCTGATGTATTTTATAATTCTTAAAGATTTGTTTTTAAATGCGACAATCTTGACAACATTTTTTCCAATATGAGACCATTTTGATGCAAATTGATTGTCTTTTTTGTAAGTAACATATTTCATCAAGTATTTATACTTATGACTGTTTAGGCTGAAATTGATTTACAACAATGCTATCAAAACATATTGTCCCTATAAAGTTAAATGCTGAATCGAAAAACATTTGCCAACTCTGTAACTGTATACCCCCCACACCCAGAGTTTTCTTGGAACAGAAAAAATATGTGCTTAGCTGTTGTTCTGCAGCACATAATAGTGCATTGAATTGCTTATAGCCCAACTCCAATATTATTTGTTATTATTTGTAGGTGTTTGCTGGCTTTCTGAGTTTCATGAGTCTGTTTTTATACCTTGTCTTTTTGTAGTATGTTGCCTTATGTGTTAATGTCTTGCTGTTTAATTTCTATTTTTTTATGCCTTTGTTGCATGTATTGCTGAATATTTTGTTGAATTTCTTGCCTGTGTACCTCACTGTCTGTGCCTGCTCAATATTCCGTTGCTGCTAATTACCCGATTTCTCTCACCTGTATGCCCCATCTTTCTCTGTTTTTTTCCAAGTATTTTAAACAGTTCGTCTTCATCACTCATCAGAATCAGAAATACTTTAATAATCCCAGAGGGACATTACTTTTGTTACACACTCACACACACTCATTACCATTTACGAGGCTTACCGCTCATTCACACAGGTCCTGTAGTATTGAGAGAAAATCCAATATCTGCATTAGGAGTGGCTTGACAGGAATACTAAATTGTTTTTATCCCATGTGCCTGTGAGTCATCTGTGTAAAGTGGCTCTTGATTTGCAGGCTGCCGCCTGAGTTTAATTTGTGAGCTCTACCAAATCCTTGAATGGATTTTTTTTGCAATATTCTTGAGGCTGCACTTATCTCTGTTGCTCGTGTACCTTTGCTTACTACTGTCATTCCTTCCACTCAATTTTCTAAGAGAATTCTTACATTCAGAACTCTGTGAACAACAAGCCTCCATAGCAATGACTTGTGGAGGGTGTAAAATCCCCTCTTCTGGACACCTGTCAAGACCCATGGTTGTGTACTGATCAGAATGTGAGATCACTTGGGTTTGGGAAAGCATTTGAGTAATCAGCTGGTTAGACTGTGATACCCTGACTTTCCTATATTTAACCTTTTAATTATTTTCTGAAATGCTGAGATTTGGGTTTTCACTATCCCTAAACCATGAATATTAAAAAATATATACAAAAATATATATTCAATATATTTTCAATCATGAAAAAAACTGATTAAGTCACCCTTGTTTTTTTTCAAATTGTATTCTCAAGCAGACACATTTAGAACAACATGTTGAGAAAAACAAGGGCAGTTGAAGATTTTGTTCCATGGCTGTGTATGGGAACCAAAAAATTTGAGTTTCACTTTCCATAATAAAGAGGGAAAAATAATAAACTTATCATACCCTCACAAAAATATCATCAGCAGGAACATAACACGATTTGCTATGAGGGAAAAACACAGCTTGGACAAGGATTTGACAAAAGTCAAACGAAAACATGAGCAAGGATGTGTACATACACAGTGCCAATCAGATGGAAACCTGTAATTTAGTGTGAAAAGGAAAAAGCAGAACACAAACACATTTATGAATCAAGAAAAAAAGAGCAATGAACCATGAACACTTAGAAAAACCTGACATACCTAGGGCCAAAGACCATCACATTTCAACAAAAACTTCCTGTATACTTTTGATCAACTGATTAAAGAACTTCAATCAGCAAGTCTTCAATAAACTCTCTGTACAGCCAGAGATAACTGCCTCAACTGTGAAACTCATTGGTGGCATATTCATGCTATGTAGTTGTTTTGCTGCAGGGGTAACCAGTACTCTTTGCAACTAAGATTAGATCATAAGGAAAAACATTACAGTACATGGAAATGCTGAGACAATATCTAATACAGAAACTATATACTTTCCAACACAGTGAGGGGCAAAGACTGTGCAAGTGTGGGAATGCTGAAATGCACTCAACCCTCTGATGTCTTATTTAAAAAATATATATACTGTTTAAAACAGCACAAATACTATAATTTTTAAAAGACAATGCACTGAACTACAGCACAAAGGAAATGTTTTATCATAGCATTCTTCCAATTTCCACAGAGACACAAATTTCTCTTAAAATTTTCTGTTTTTTAACTATCAGTGAATCTGACCAGGACAGGGTTTTTTTTCCCAACGTTTAATTTCTAGCCCTTGAAAAATATTGAAATTATCATGATTCTGCCCTTACTGGACTTTTGCTTCTGTTGAAGTTTTATTCTGGGGTTATGCTGTATTTATGTCATTCTGTGTTTTTCAAGACATATATCGTTTTTTTCTAGTTACAGTTAGATCCTGTTTTCCCTGTCCCTAGTGTCCCTTTCCTTTCCCTTTAGCTCCTTTCGAGTTGCTTCTGTCCACACCTGCTTCCCATCAGCTGATTAGTCAATTTATTGTCTCACTGACAGAGATTTACTTCAATAGGGATTTAATGGCGTTGAAATCAGGTCACTGTACAGATCTTCCATTTTTATCAGTTGGAAATCTTATCTAAATACATAAATACAAAGTTATATTTATCTTTAATTATTTACTTTCTATAGACCAGCCCATGGACTTGATGATAGCTGACCCCAAGTGGGAACCCAGCCACTGGAGACCAATAAATAAACAGCAATAATGCAAAGACACTTAATAAAGTCATGGCTTGTACTATTTTACTTACAAAACAGTTGTTGTCTAATAACTATATGACAGAATTATGTGTCTATAGGAGACACATAATTAGAAAAGAGAAAAGCATTGCATTTTATTTAAAGACATCAGTAATGATTCTTGTCTTTTCCTGCCTGTCACACCTTGTCGATTTAGACAGCATATGCCCGACATCTCAGAATCTCCTAGAATGCTGGTATATACTGAACTTTCTATGTAAATCAATCTGAAAAACTCACACAAAGAGAAAAGACAATAAGAAGAAATTTATTGATACAATTACTTAGTCTTTGGCGCTCAGACTTTGGCAGGAATATAGTGCTTAATTTTGATAGATATACATGAAGTGGAGCAAAGAATAGAGCTGTTTTCCCCCCAGGCCTGAAACTGGTGGTGGAGTGAAGATATATGAACATGGTATGCTGAGCTTTATGGGGAGATCGAGTGAATTGCATGAGCTGATACTAGAACTTCATTCAGGGACATGGAAGAACGAAGTCCAGTTGGATAGCACAGGTTGAAAGAACCTGTCTATGATGAGCAAGCATAAAGCGACATTAGAGAGGACAAACTACCTGTTGGGAAGAAATCTCTGGCAGAACATGGTGGTCTTCTGCCGTACAGGTTAAGATGAGACAGGGAACGCATTAAGAGTCCGGGAGGAATGACACTCTGATGATGCTTTAGCTATGAAGGAGGAGGAGGGGCTGGAGGTGGGTTGAAACGGTGTCATCTGAATGAAGTCACAGCGGATCCGCCGCCTGGGCACAGGAGCAGATAGGTGCATATCGAAGGCCTTTTAAGATGAGCTTTGGATGCCAATTGGCTTTCGTGGAGGTGTGATTCGAAGCTGATTGGCTGATGTATATAAAAAAAAAATGAGTCCAGAGCGTATGACCAACCAAAGCCTAACATGCATAACACATGGGCATTACGAAACATCAGTTAAAGCTGCTCCCCTCAGGCGCATGCGCCCGGAGGCAACTAGTCTGCATAAAAAGATGTCTTTGATTGTGGTATTAACCTAGCTGCTGTTTACCACCCACCCGAATTAAAAAAAAGAAGAAAAGAAGAAGAAAAATAACAAAATAAGGTTTGCAGTCGCAGCAGATTCAGCGTCATATCTAACAGGAAGTTTGTTGGTTGTGGGCATAGGTGTGAACGCAGGGAAGATCCATGACATTCACCTTCTCGCTCATCCTATGATGGGGATGCAGTCTGGAGGAGAACTGACAGTTTCCTCCCGTGAACCCCGTTTCATACCAAAACGCTGCCAATAAGCCAATAAACAGTATCTGTAAGTTAGGAACACATTCAGATGTCATCTGGAAAACGTCACATACATCAATATGCATTGGAGATAAGTTTTTTATAAGTCAAGCATCAGTTATGCACAAATTACTCATAGGTTTTGGATACGGTAGACGCTATGACTTATGAGTAACTTAGACTTAACATATGTCAACGATCAAATAACCTGTAACTTATGGCATACGCTGGCATACCAGTGTATGGCGAGAAATTTTGAGCATGCTCAAAAATGCTCGCCATATGTCAAGGTGTCAGTGTGTTTCACCGTACCTCCATGCTGTGTTTAACAGCTCTCTTTAAGACAGCATTATGTTACCCATGGGTTTTTATTTACTCTTTTCCTAACTTAGTCCTTAAGGGCCATTGTTTTAGCTGTTCCCTTGTTTGGACGCAGTTTAATATAATACGGGGTTCATTAACAGGTCTATGTCTATATATTTATGTTGAAAAACTATTTTTGTGTAACATTGCCCTTTGAATGAGCAGTTGAACACACCCTGCTTTTCATAATGCAAAACGTGCACCAACAGGGCTTTGTGAATAAGCAATTTCTTTCATTTTCCAGCTGTGTTGAGCTAAAAGCAGTAACCTGTTTTGGTCAAACTACAATTGTCTGCAAGCAGTCAATAATTTCCTCAAACCTTTTGAAAACCAAACCAAGAACAAGACATTGTCTCACGTTGGAGAAAATGGCTTAAGAGGTGTATAGTCTTGCACTAATACATAAACACTGTGATCTTAATCCCAAAATCTCAAACAAGTTATAGCTTGGATACAAAAAAGCTGTCCAAATGAACACTGAACCTACAGGGTTTTTGGCAAATCAATTGCAAAGATTCATAAGGTCAACAAAGTCTGTGTTTGAGTGACCATACAAAGCAAAGAAGTGTGAATAAGAATGAGAGTGTGAATACTTAGTTACATCAGAGTTGTCTGGATAAATGTGCCACAATTCTAGCAAACCATTGTGAGAAGCTTACAATATGAAACATAATCAAAATATTTAATCCAAGTCAGTTCAAATACCAAAAGCAAAACGTCCACTTGGCCCTACTGAAGCAAGAGGATTCTACAAACATTTGGCAATCACTTCATAAACACAAATTTTTAAAGACAGATATGAATGAGACTGTGAAGCTTTAAAGCAAGGAAGTAAATATAAATACCTTGTCATGTCATGTTTACCATGCTGACTATTTTATGTTTAAATGTTTCATAAAATAATATAAAATAAAAACATATATTATCCCTTTTGACAGAAGAAACATCAAGAGGGATAAAACATATTCCTTGAAGTCATTGTACTTCAAGGAATACCACCATGGTATTTCTAAAAATGATGGCTCCAAACATGACTTAAAAACATACAGCAATCAGTAAAAATACAGTAATTCTTCTTTTGATAAGTAGTCAGATCAATATCAATGCTATACTTTTAAATGAATATAAGTTAAGTTAAATGAAAATTCCATTTGTCTGGCAACATCTCTTTCCTTAGAGTAGAACACAGAAGTTTCAACTATCTAGTAGAACTAAGTCAGTTTCAGAAGTAACATGAAGAATAGGTCAAATTTTAAAACAGCATTTTGAGGAGAACTATTCCTTCTTCTTTGGTTGGGATTAAAGTTGAAACACTGCATATGTTTAAAAAACATGTAATTGCTGACACACAATCTTAAAAATATGGTAGTAATTTTTCCAGCAGGAAAGCTAGCCAGACAGTGTGGAGGCAGTATTATTGATGTGGTTTCCAGTTCATGCTCTAAGTACAAACCAATTGAAAGAATGTTTAAAGCTGTCTGGTAGGACATTGTTAAAACCACAACCTCAAAACTAAGATTGAGATCTCAACAATTTTGTTTATAATAATTCATGAATTCTAAACCAAAAGTAACATTTGCATGAGATGAGAGGTTAAGATCCAGAATTTTGTTTTGGAAAATCCAAAACTTAGCTGTGGACAAGCCCCAAGCTGTCTAATAAAGAAAAGCTTTCTTTGCTGCTTTTATATAATATGTGTCTAAATGCCTTTCTGAGTAGAAGGACGTTGTTAAGAAAGATTTTAAATTAATGCCATTCTCAGAAAGAGATTTGTTTTGGCAGGGTGGTGAGAGGGGTAGACTCAATTCTTCTTTATACCGTTTCTAGTGAGTAAAAACATAGAAGAAAGTAAATTCTGCATTTGTAGTTTTACTCATAGTTAAGGTTACATGGCAATGGACAATGGAAGGGATGACGGGTGCATGTGTGGTTATGGATGTTTATATTGTTGAGGACAGAACTTAGATTAGAGGGGAAGGAAGACTGATATCCTTATCCTTAAAATAATGAAAGCAAAAACAGGATGTTTGGAGCAAACCACACGGAGCAAAAAGATAGTGATATTATTTACAAAAGGGTTAGAGAGCAGTAAAAGTTTGTTTTGGCACCACAGCAGCTTTTAAAGAATTAAAGAATTAAAGTTTTGTTCATGTCTTTTCTAGATTGTAATACTGCTGAGAAGTTTGTTTTCAGACATAAACATAAAAAAATATATAAACATTATCTTTTATAAAGCTTAATTCAAAAATATCTTAAAGCATACATTTTTATTATTTTTTTTTCATTTACAAATAAATATGTTAGGTTCAGCAAAATATTTTGGATCAATAACATGGAACAAATTTATAATTAATTCAATTTCACCATATTCAATTAGAAAAATAAAGTAAAGACAATCTGAAAAAAGTTGAGAATATCTAAATTAGTTTCAGAATAGATAAATAATCTACTTTTATCACAACTACTAAAAAGCAAAGTTATTTTCAGTTATACATGAGAAGAAATCTATCAATATTCAAAGATTATCCACATACATTTAGAATATGAGACCAGGGGTGTTGATAAGGTGTTTTTAAAATCAGCACAAATGTTTATATTTTACATAAACATGTTTACATAAACATGTTTTTCCACGTTTATTTTGACAAATAAACGTGGAAAAACATGTTTTGATTGTGGTGATTTTACACTGAACAGTGATTTATAAAAAAAAATTGAAATCCTTCTTCTCACCTATAAAACCTAAAATGGCCAAGCTGTTTCTCATATAAGGGATCTGATAATTCCTTATGTTTGTAAAATCACTTCACTCTCAGTATGCAGATTTTCTTGTGGTATATAGAATTTCTAAAAGTTACATTAGAGGGAAATCTTTCAGATATCAGGGTCCTCTCACGTGGAACCATATACCAGTTTTAGTCCAGGAGGCAGATACCCTGGCAAGGCTTAAAACTTTCCTTTTTGATAAAGCTTACAGTTATAGTGGCTCAGATTATCCAGAGCTATCTCTATAGTTATGCAGCTATATACGCTTCAACTGCTGGAGGACATAAGGACCCCTTTTCATCATTCTGCTTCACACTATCTCTATTCTCCCATTCTGCAGTATTTGTTAGTTCAATCCCAAAGTTTACTTCTCTCTGCTTTTTCTCATGATAGTAGCTTCATCTGTTCTGTTCCTGTTTGGGTGTGACACCAACCTGGAGAGAAATATCAGCTGTGCTGCTGCCATCAACACCTTTCTTTATAGATGGATTGTAGTACTGTTTCTCTGACTTTAACTAACTGTATG
>NW_015150796.1:409100-410376 GCF_000732505.1 Cyprinodon variegatus
TATATATGTATGTATGTATGTATACACACAGTACAGACCAAAAGTTTGGACACTCAATTAAATTTAATTCAGTTCAGTTTATTTATAAAGCGCCAATTCACAACACATGTCATCTCAAGTCTAAGTCTAATTTACAATGTATGATGTTAATGTGGCTATCTATGGACATTTTGTAATAATCAGAAAGCTCTTGTGCATGGTACAAACTATAATTCAGCCCAAATGATTACATACATTCCCAGTTAATTAAAAACTATATAACAGACTGCCAAAATATGCTGGTGATGTTGATACACAGTAATATCTTCTGAAACCTAACCTCAATATATGCCTTTCGCATTGTTTGTGGTAGTATATAAACCACAGGACACAGCTTGCCTTTCAGGGCCTGTCTACACCCACTCTTCAAAAATTTAATGAATAAAAACATCCTCATGCCTTGTTGTAAAATGGAAAAATGCCTACATGTACATTAATCACTCAACAAAAGTGATTAAGATCAGAAAAATGTTCATTACTTCTCTCAGTCAAAACAAAATCAATCCATTATAATTAATTAGATATCTGATATGCTGAGCAGTTCTGTTTTATCTCTTTACACTGCAATTTCACCTGTAGGCCATGCTTCCACAAGTCCTCACATTTATGTTGTTGTAGTGTAAACTACAACCAAAATATTTTGAAGGGAAGAATAAGAATTTGCCATGTTGACAATAGCGAACGTTATATTTTACTTTTTTAAATAAAAGAAAATGCAAAGTAAATTTTTATGCTAAAATATGCAACTTAAAATAAACCGTTAAAGAAAAACACATATGAATGCATGAGCACAATTTAAATTTGAAAGATAAAAGCCAAATCACAACACCCATATCAGGCAGAATAACAAACCAACTACTGTAGGCAGGGCTGTAGAGTTTGAGCACTTTCTGATTGAATTGAAAAGGAAAAAACCTAAGCGCAAACATGCAAGAACATTTCTCCCCTCTTATTAGCTTTTGGCTACTAAAACAAGTCAGGCTTTATTTAAGTAAGATATCCCTTGGACTTTTACTGAAACATAAGAAAGGGAGGAAATTTCTGAGAGCAAATGGTAAATTTTTATGTGGACAATAGCCTAATTAAGAAACCAGTTACGTTGCTGCGGCGATACTTAATGCATCACAATACTGCTTCCAACTTAGTTGTGCTGTATTTAGCATCTTTTAAGACCTCATTGTACTGGAGGCATTTTTTTTTTGTTAATGGAGACTATGGTGACAACACATAAAAGCAC
>NW_015150796.1:412587-414420 GCF_000732505.1 Cyprinodon variegatus
TTTATATAAAAGTACCAAGCGGAACCTTATGACAAAGAGAATAAAAAAACTATCAACCCTAATCATCAGCTCTATCTATTGATAGGATTCTGATTTTTGCTTGAATTACTAAAATAAATGACAGTTTTCAATTATATACATATTCATTGTGATTCCCCATATATGTTTTACAATGAAAATGAAATAAAATTTCAGAATTTGTATAAACTATGCTTATCTGCAGCTCACACCACCGTAAAACACTGGGCTGTGTGTGTGTAAATGTCTCCATTAGAGGTTTCAGTCCAGTGCTTACAAATAACCGCTTCTAAGATATGTATGTAAGATATGTAAGCAGCATGCTTAGTGTGAGGGATTACATTTGAGTCAATGAGTCGATGCAATCAATTGATTGATTCAGTCTGACTGGATGATCTGGTGAACTGTAAAGTGCCTTGAGATGACTTGTGTTGTGAATTGGCGCTATATAAATAAACTGAATTGAATTGAAAATTTATAGAAGCAGCCATTTAAAATGCTGCTTTCCAGTCAATCGCCAGCTGAAGATATATTTTTTTCTTCCACCTGAAAGGGCTTTTGAACTACTGAATGTTATAGACTTATTTTATCCAATTTACAAAATATGCAGATACCAATCTGTTGGTAGCTTTACTTCATTTCCAAAACATAAAATCAGACGGTAAGATCAGTTACAATGAATGTATTGCTTGGGTAAAAACATGAAGAAGTACAGTACTTGAGTACAACTTTTTGTTGCTCTACCCACCTCTGATTATGTTCTACAATATTGCAATATAAATGTTTTCGTTTAATGAAGGTAATTCTGTAAAAATATAGCAGGGAGGTTCTGGGTCTTCTCTAACTGACCCCAGACCTACCATTAAGATTGTATCCTGAGCAAGCTGATTATTTAGAATGTTCTAGCATGTAGTGTACCTATTAGTGGTTGCTAGCAAGCTAGCAACAAAGAATTCCGTGGGCGTATTCAAAACTGAGCTGAAATCCTACCTTGGAACCTTAAAAGGTTTAACAAATTTGAAAGCTATAAAGACCTTGAATAATGTTAAATGCCTTTAAAAAATGTATATGAAAATTTTGTACCCCTCCCATATGTTTCATTTTTTTGTAACTCTTTTGTTTTCTTTTTCACTATTAATACTCTTGTAATGTATTAACCTCTTACACCCTCAGGGGGTATAAATAAATTTCGGCCTGACAAAAACACACAAAAGTAAATCACTTATAGCCTCACAGCTATTAGAATGTAGTGCAAAGGTTTCACCATCATTATCATCAAATGTGCCAGACGTCTCAGAAACTGAAAAAAGACCAACAGAAAATATTCAACTTGGTGGTGGGATATGTAAGGTAAAACGGGAGATTTCATCCACTCAAGACTTGAAAACCAAGCAGAAACCTGCGCCTAAACCAAAGGAGACGCTTACAAGTATATCTGCTGACTTTAATAAGGAAAAAGCAAATAAAAAAGAAAAGGTTAATGAAATGACTACATCAAAGGATGGCAAAGCCAAAGGGAAATGCTCCGTTCAAAAATCTGAATGTCATGCAATAGTTTCAACCGCCGCATCAGATGTGCTAAAGGTCTCACAAAGTGAGAAAAACGTATCAGAAAAGATCCATCAGAATTCAGGTCTGGAAGTTAATTCAAAAGATACAAGAATACAGGAACAAATAAAAAACAATCATCCAACAGATAAAGGTATGGTTGACAACAGTAGGGAACCAATTCTTCCAGCCCAGAAAAAGCAGAAAACTTCTCGTCCGCCTCCCTGCACTGAACGGCTTCTTGCAGATAGGCGGACGAGAAGTTTC
>NW_015150796.1:416441-466659 GCF_000732505.1 Cyprinodon variegatus
TATGGCACAACAAATAGGAATGGACCTTTGCTTTCTGTTTCACTTGGTTACTTCATGTCTACTGTATTATCAAATTCTTGACTTAAAATACAATAAGAAAGGGATGCTAGACACACTATCAGGATGTGATTAAAGCATTTTGTCATTGGATTTGACCTACGGTAACTTTAAAATTTAAAAACATAGAAAGAAAATACCATTGAGTGACATTCAAGACTTGTGTAATTTATTATCACATTTTATAAACAATCTGCCTTGACTCAGTCAAAATTATTTACAGTTACGACGGTTTTGATTTAGTAAGGTATGGTGAAAATGGGATTTCCTCATATCACCAATTATTGAAGTGGTGCTCATAGGATGGATTTCAAGATTTGGTCTTGGCGAGAACCCTTGGGACCTCATGGGAGAAGATGGAAATCCAGAGATTGAATTTGAATATACTGCATTATTGCAGTTGCTGCTCTGTTGTGTCAAATCCTTCAACAGTCCATCTATGTTCTGAACCTTCACTGTTGTCCATTAACATATGAGCACCTTTCACCTTTTTTTTTATTATTTTGCTATAGAAAATGCTTAGCATCACTTCTAGTAGCGCTCATTTAATAGGTCTTCTCTGCCTTTATTCAAACCATGTATTAGGAAACCCCTGGGAGAAATAAGATGTCTGAAAAAGAAATCATATTGTTATAAACCATAAAACACAGATGTTTACTTTTCCTTCAAAATTAGAAAGTAAAACTGTTTTAATTTATGGAATTTTTTATTGTATCCAAACCTACCGGTAATCGATAGCAGCATTCTGTCTGATGGTCTCTTACTCAAGGAGAGACTTGTGACGAGTATGTAATAATTGTGAACATGGAGCAAAAGGGCAAAGAATTTAAAGACTGCAATGGAGCATTTCCTCGTACTTATCTCTGTATATAAAATCTTAATTTACAGCAACACATATTTTCTAGAGATTTTTAGCAAAATACTAAAATTTTCTTGTCTGCCTAAACTATGACATGCCGCTTTCTGAACATGATCAAATTTCACATATATGAACAAAAATGGTCTTAGAACGTAAGATGTGAATGCATAAAGTACTTTGGAAGTGCAGGGATTACTTCAAAACATGTAAGGCTTTTATTAAAAGGCTTAAACTAGGTGTGAACTTTATTAGTTCTGCATGACTTGAGCATGATGGAAAAAACAAGATCAAATGTGACCTAACTCAGTGTTGTCATTCTTGACTTTAGAAATCTCTAATCGAATTTGGTTATTGTTACAAAATGTGAAAGTCCCAAATGGAGAGAAACATGCAAGTTCCTGACAAAGAGCTTCATTACAGAGACAGGTCAACTAAAAAATCCAAATGATAATGAAAAGTGAAAAACATGCAGTAAGTGTAAACACGTCAAACTTTTTAACATTTTGTCACATTTCAACTTGTAATTCTTGAATTTATTTTTGGAACTTAAAGTGATAGACTAACACTTGGATTCTGTCTCTAGGAGTGTAAATCCACATATTCAGTCTCCAACCAGAACTTTTCAAGACCAACATTCAATTGAATTCAATTCAGTTTATTTATATAGCGCCAATTCACAACACAAGTCATCTCAAGGCACTTTACAGTTCAACTAGATCATACAGTCAAATTGATTCAAAGTTTTCTAAGGAAAACCAGTTGATTGCATTGACTCATTGACTCAAATACAATCCCTCACACTAAGCATGCTTGTAGCGACAGTGGAGAGGAAAAACTCCCTTTTAACAGGAAGAAACCTCCACGTGAATTGATAACTTATCTTAGATTGGACTAAATTTTAACAAGACTACTAAATTCAGTTTGTTAAAGCATTATTTCTGGTTAGGGATGGTGAGAAGTTAGGACTTTAGGAATAAATACTGCTCTCCTCTCACTGTGAAGAAGATGTCAGGGGTCTTTAAAATATGTGCTTTGCTCATGTTTTCTGTTCACATAGAAATATAGCTCATTACAGTTATTTTAAGGACCATTGAGCACTCAGTGGCAGTCCTTTGTGGGCAGATTCTCTACAATGTGATTATACTCCATATGAAAGAGTAGTTGAATGCAAGAGTTGCTGAATTCCTAGAAAGTGAGCTTCTTTCTCACTCAAAAGATTTTGCAGCCTCTAATATCTTTATTTTCAAGATTACTATTTTGATAGTTTATTATTATTCCAGTACCTTTGATTGGCCTTCCTACTCCTACTGTAAAAAAAAAAAAAATCAAGCAACAGCACAATGCCAGCAATACTACATTTTCCCATACATATAGTCTATGGTGGGAGATATTTAGCATGCAGGCATAAAAAGATTGGTCCAAAATGAAATGTGTCCTGCATACTTGCTTGTAAGAAACTTCATAACACCTATCTTATGAATCTTTAACCTGGAGTTTTTTTTATTTTAAATAGCAGATTTCTGGAATGCATGACCCTTTTTACCACTGTGTTTTTGGCCGCTTTTCTGAATGAGGCTCTTCTTGTCTAGCCAGTTAGGCTAAATAGTTTTGCAGTTTAGCCATAGTTGTCCATGTACTTCCATACATGGATTGAAGGGTGCTGTGTTAGATGTTCAAAGAAACCTTGTTATAATCTATCCCTTCCCTTAACTGCTCCAAAACTTAGCTTTATGTTTATATGTCTGTCTTTATTTATAATGTTTGATTAATACTCTTGTGTACTCAACTTACCAAACAAGTTACTTTTGAAAGTGAATAATTGCACTAGGTTTTGTTTAAGGGTTTTAGGCAAAGCAATGCTAAATGCATCTTCTACATTTGCTTAATACACTTCATCTTTATCAGATTCATTTTTTTTAAAAGCAATATGACCTTTTTTTAATTTCCACTTCACGGATATACTCTATCTTAATTTAGTTTACCTAAGACTTTTATAGCAAATTAAACACAGGTAAAAAAGATTTTTTTGGCTTAGAGCTGCAGACTTCCTCTTAGAATAATGGTACAATTTGAAATCTTTCTAAGAAAACCGATAATTTTTGCAGTGACATACATTTTTATAGACAGTCCTTTTTAGCAGAAAAAGGAAGCTAAACATTTAAAGATGGTTTGATGCTTTAAAAAAAGCTGAATTTTGGAAAAACTGTAAACCTTATCTCAGGGCTATGATTACATTTGATCACCATGTTTACATTTAGTCACTGATGCACTGTAAGAAGTGGGAATGTCTTGGGAGCTGTACTGAACAAAATTTTATTTTGTATACACCCTGTGTGTATCAAATAACAAAAAAGTTTGGCTTAGTATAAATTCTGTATCTTTATATACCAATCTAATAATGAAAAACTTAAAAAAAAATGTATTTCTAAAACATACATCAACTATTTTAAAAAACTGGACCGTGGCTTCTTGCCTATATCATCGTAAGGCAAGAATACTTTTTAGACCAGATATTTAAAAGACCCAAACCAAACAACCCCATGGAATTGGAAGGAATGGAATGTTTGGCCCAGATAACAGGGTAAACAGTAGGATTAATGTTTCAGATTCGAGGAAATTGGAGATTAAAGTGAACTCAATACCTTGCTTTTGTCTACCTCGGTGCACAAACTAAATATTTGACAAGCAGACAGGTGATACCTTCCTGCTCAGTGGAAACAGAGGATAACTTGTAGAATACATTGGTCCTGTCAGCCAGTGTCTAAATCTCAATGAATATCCTTCAGTAAAACAAAAAGAAAAGATAAGCTAAGAAAGAAAAAAAGCACATTGAGATGATAGCAAAAGAACTTTTGTGACTCGGCATTCAAACCTTCCAAAACACTGACTAAGAAATACAAATTTAGCCACACTGACAAAAGAGACAGACGGTTGTAAGGGCTGTCTGTGTCTGTGGCTATTGAGATAAAATGATTGTTTTCTAAATCTGAATCTCTCATCATCTGTTACACAGGCAAACATGCAGACATCCCTCCTCCGTTGCTAAAGGTTTAAAAACATACACCTCGATAAAATCCTACTTTTAACCTGCAGTAGGTCTTTATATTAGAAATGTCTACTTATAATAAAACCATATTCTTTATATGCAGATCCATATAACTGCTTGAACTGAAATATATACCAGGTTATTGTTTAAATATAATGCATTTAGGAACCGCAGTAGGAAAATAAACTACAACTGAGTTTTGATGGTAACAAAACAACAGATATTAAGTAAAATATCAGAAAAAAGAGGTTTTAAAAAAACATTAAACAGCATTTATGGGGCGCTGTGGATCCGCAAATCGAGATGGCAGCTTAAAGTGGATGGTCCGTGTGACCTGCACCAAAACTTCGATAAAACCCAGGATTAGAAACGGAATTTGGATCTGAAGATGTCAAAATCGACCACTCTTAAGGATTGTGATATTTTCACATGAAAATGCGGTTCCCCAAAACCAACTAAAACTGATACTTCGGGAACGGATCAAGGCAAAGAAGGTGCCGCTAGCATTGAGAGCATGTGTAACCTTAATACGGTACTAGCTGAGCTTCGGTCGTTACATTCCGTGTTCGGTGGATTTGGAAATAAACTGGACAGCATAGATAACCCTATGGGTGAAATGTCCATCGCTTCTCTGGAAAAAAACAGCAGAGGTGAGGCAAAATATTGCAGCTAATGCTACTAGACTGGAGGAAGCTGAAAACTGAATCGTGTCAGTGGAGGAACTTTTAGAAGTTAATACGACTAGTCTGACCAAAGCCTTGAAGCGAATTTCCTACTTGGAGACGAAGACCGACGGTCTGGAGAACTGAGGCCGAAGGAAGAATCTGCGCCTTTTTGGGCTCCGGGAGAGCGCTGAGGGTCAGCGGCCTTTACTGGAGTTTATACGGGAGATGCTGCCGTGCTGGCTGGAGACCGATAGATCATTCATCATTGAGAGCGCCCACCGCACCCTGGCACCTCCAAAGCCAAACCAGCACAGAGCCGTCCTCATTCGCTTCCTGAATTTCCAAGATCGGGAATTTGTTTTCCGCTCTACAAAACAACGCAATATTCAATACGATGGGAATAAACTTTTCTTCACTCAAGATCTTTCAGCAGAAACCATCCGACAGCGAGCTGAGTTCGATAACATCAGGAAGGCTTTTTCTGAAAAGGGAATGTTCCGCGGGTTTCAATATAATCCATGCAAAATGAGGATACTCCACAAGGGGAAGATACAGCTGTTCTCATGTCCTAAGGAAGCTGGGGATTTCCTCCGCACATACTGTACGCTGGAGAGAACTGACTGTACTGGTGAGCGGTTCAGTTCCTGAACCACAAAATCAGCTGTTATAACTGATATCTGTTTTTCTTTATCTCAGCTGACACAGTATCCAGTTAATTTTTGTTGTATGCATAAGTCATAGGTAGCTACGGAGTGACTTTGTTTTGGCTTTTTTTTTTTTCCTTCTCTCATGCGGTTTAGTTCTATATGTTCATATAACACTTTTAATAAATACTTTTGTATTTGCTGGTTATGTATGTCACGTTAATACGAAATATCTTTGGTTAAACGCCTCTCAGAAGAGGGAATTTATGGCTATTTATGGGTTCGCTGTATTAATGTTTTTACTATGGTGTATGGTTCACGGGCACCACTGTTACTTTTGAAGTGGGTCTCATAGTTCCGCTACTCCTCTTATTAGTAGATTAGCAAAAGCCCCCATATATTAATCTGAGTAAGGGAGGTGGGGGGGAGATAAGGGTTATGTGTCACTTTCAGGGGTTTTTTCTTTTATTTAGTTACTTATTTTGTTTTACTCAAATCTGTGTGTATTTTCCATTAACTCAGCATCAGGTTTTGTTATTAACATTCAAAAAAAACAAACAAACAAAGGATGGAACAAGTTAATACTCACATTTCTTACATAAAAATTACAAGTTGGAATGTGAGAGGTCTTCGGAAACAAACTAAACTGAAACAGGTTATAAACAGGATTAAGCAACTTAAATCAAAGATAATCTTTCTTCAAGAAACACATTTAACAAATTGTGAGATAAAGTCTGTTAAAAATAGATGGCCGGGCCTGTTGGGATCTGGAGCGGTACCATCCGTCTCCAGCAGAGTGCGCAGTGGATCCTCCTGAAGCTGAGCCTCCAACACACCTGAGGCGCATCTCGTCATCAGGAGGACCTGCAGTATATAACCGGCCTTCAGACCTTGCCTCAATGCCGCAGGGTTGATCCAGTTTGGTTAGCACCTAAGCCTAGAACCTCCTGAGAATCTCTAGTGATCTCCCTAGTGATCAGTCTCTCTTCTAACTTTCGTTGTCTATGCTTCACAGGAAACCTGTTCCCTTGGAAGCTCTGGATGAGCTTAACCTACCGAGCCTGCCCTCAGAGCCAAACCTGAAGACTCTCCTCTGGATTCCTCTGCAGCTCTGGGCTAAGAGCTGGAAACCAAAACCCAAGGTCTGCATTCAAGTTAGAAGTAAGACGCTGAAGCGGTTATTGAACTCTGCTGAACAAATCAGTCTCTGGACCCAACAGTTCCTTCCTCAAAGAGAAACCCGGACTCCTCAAGGTAATCTTCTGAAACTTCCAAACGCTAACCCCTCAGTGCCAACGCTAACTGAACTGTCATCCTCACAGACTCCAGTGAACCTGTCCCCGGCCAGAACCAGTTCCAGTTCACATAATTCATGTGCTTGTGTTTTTAATAAACATTGTAAAACTTTCCATCTGTTTCCGTGGTGTTCTGCATATTGGGCTTCTCTGAGAACCAATCATGACAGGGCCAGGTGATTTCTGCATCATATGATAATTATGCAAGAGGCGTAATTATTTTGATCCATAAAAGCATACCATTCCAAATTGTAAGAACAATAAAAGATTCAGCTGGGAGGTATGTAATTGTACAGGGTAACATTTTCTCATTTACTTTAAATTTAGTGAGTTTGTATGGTCGAAATGAAAATAAGCCAAAATTTTTTGAAGACCTATTTCTTACTATATCTACTCTTAAAGGACTCTATGTAATCGGAGGAGATTTTAACTGCACTTTAAACCCAAATATTGACCGATCAGTTGGCCCAGATGCTTATAAAAATCAAACTAGAAAATGAATAAGTCAATATATATTGGATATCAACTTGGTGGAAGTATGGAGAGAACAAAATCCCGATAAAATAGAATTCTCTTGTCAATCGAGTATACATAAGTCCCGCTCACGTATAGACTACTTCCTTGACTACAATGTCAATATGACAGCATAGTGATCAGTGATTATGCACCTATCTCATTGAATATTCACATAGAAAACTTCAGTTTCAAGCAAAATGGCTACAAGATCAAAACTTTGTCAGATTGACAAGGGAGAAGATAGATACTTATTTTGAATTAAATACGAGTCAGACTAGCGCTTCAGTGAGATGGAAAGAATTCAAAGCTTATATTCGAGGTGAAATTCTTAGCTATACAAGTACAAAAAACAAACAAAAGAAGCGAATGGAAATTTTGGATAAACAAATAAAAGTCTTGGAATTAGACTTGAATACCAATGATGACCAAACAAAGCAGAGTGAATTGTTTCGTTTGAGAACTGAATATAATAAATTATGTTATGAAGCAGCAGCAAAAAGTTTAATGTGGTTAAAACAATCTTATTATGACCAAGGAGAGAAAGCTGGGAAATTATTGGCGTGGAGAATTAAGAAAATACAAAGTGAAAGATAAATTAATAGTATAAAAACCCCCTCTGGTAGGGTAACAATAGATCAAGCTGAAATTAACGATAGCTTTAGGCAATTTTATGTAAATCTTTATAAATCGGAGTGCCGCCACACTTCGGAAGAACAAGATATGTTCTTAGATCAACTTCAGTTTCAGACACTTACAGAAGAGACAAAAAAGGAATTGGATGCAAATTTAACGATTGAGGAAATTTCACAGGCCATACAAAGTATTGCATGTGGAGGCTTTGGAGTACATATCCCAGCAATCTCACTGAACTTTTTTGAGGCAAAAATGGTGGATGCTGATGCACAAAAAACACAAGAAGACAGTTTGGAGGCTTAAACTAAATCCACAGGTGCTTCAACAAAGTATAGTTTAATAGAGTGCACAAGTATTCTCTTGCATTAATGGACTAAATAACAAAATATATGTGTTATATATGAATGCAGTTTTTTAACAACTGTTTGTGATTCTTTAAACTATTTTATTAAACTTTGTCAATTTAGATGCAAAACAATGGAACATCTGGTAGAATTTGTGGTATTTTCTGGACAGGTGGTGTATTTTCTTTGGTCAAAGACTTTAGAAAAGGACATAACGTTTGTATGATCTGGTGAAATCAAGTTACACTTCCTCATAACCTCATAAATTCTTTTTATTTTAACTTTACAGGACTTGTTGTGTTATTGTTGCTGGATCCATTTGCTAGGTACAATTAGCAGGATCACCCCAGTCCTTAGGCAGGTTTAAAAGTACAAATGAATTGCTTTCCTTTTTGCCAAGAGATTTACAAGATTATAGGATAATTTGCAAAATAATGTACATGACACCCTACCTTTGGACAAACATGACCTTTGTTTGTGCAAGAATAAAAAACCTTAACACACTTTCAACAAAACTGTAAGGAACCACTCTCCATTCCATAATGTGTGTGCTGTCAGTGGATTACCAAAACAGATGTTTGCTTTAATAAGCTACGACAAGCTTATACTGTCACCATTAAAGGACCTCTATTGCCAGTGGAAAGAAATCAGATCCTAATTTATCAGAACACAAATAGAAAAGCTCTGAAACATGAGACTGTTCTTTGTCAACTGTGTTTCTCTCCTCCGCATTAAATTTCCTCCCACTGACAAACGTTGCAATTCTGACTAATAAACCTTCAGCCAGGTCATCAAGCATGTGGCTGTAGATGCAAATTTTACTTAGAATTAGACAACCTTATCGCCATTTTGCATACTCATAGTGTATACAAAACAAAATTTTGTTTTGTACAGCTTTCAGACAGCGAATGAGCAGCAGTTTAGCAGTGAAATGAAAATTTTCCATTTCAGAAAGTGCAGCAGTGATCAAATGTAAAATGTGTGGAAGAGAAACATGGTGCAAAAGGCATTGATGTGGAAATTGACAGCATTTCAAGACAGATATATAATGTGCAACTATGCGGTAGAAAAATATTTTTGAGTTGAGTTCTATTTGGTTTGATGTTATGTGTGATGCAGAATCTCAATTTTTGACTTGATTTAGAGTTTTCCTTTCCAATATTTCAGCAGTCAGATGGCAGTGGGGAAAAAGCTGTTTGAGAATCTAGTGGACCTGGAGTAGATGCTGTGAAGCCTCGTCCCAGAGGGCAGCAGGGAGAACACTCCATGCTGGGTGTGTGAGGGGTTGCTGATGATGCTACAGGCTGGGGACAAACAGTGCTGGGATGAAATAAGATAAGATAAGATAATCCTTTATTTGTCCCACAGTGGGGAAATTGCAGCGTTGCATCACAGTGAACAGTACAGTAGGAAAAAAAGAAAGAATACAAAATATAAAAAATATTTAAAAATATATAAAAAAATATACATTAAGCATATACAGACAAGACCATCACACTTGGTGTGAACAGTTAAATGGCTAAGGCTAAGGTTACAAACACTGGTATAAAGTGACAACAGTAAATTTCTGTGCAAATGATTGATTGTATTCAATTATTGCAGAGTTAAATGAATATGAGTGAAATATACATTAGATATGCAATAATAACAGGTAAAGTGATGGTGGACATATGTCTTTTATGCTGGGGAGTGGAGCCCCCATGATCTTTTCTGCTGTTTTCACCACTCTTCTCACGTTCTATCAGTTTGAGTCGCTGCAGCCTGCACACCACACAGCAAGCAGGTGGTCAGAATTCCCTCTATGGTGCTTCTGTAGAAGGTTGTGTGGATGGGTGGGGGGAGGTAGGTTCACATCATCCTCCACAGGAAGTACAAGCCTTTCAATTCTAAAATTGGTTCACCATTAATCACACTCTCTACATGTATGACAAAAAACTGTAGGCAAAACAATCAATGTGAGACATTAACTTACTGGTGGACATTTTCAGAATATACAGCATGGACTTTAGGGTTGTCATTCGGTTTTGACAAATATACCTATATTGAATCCTAAGTAGGAAAAATGATTTTAACTTAGGGGCATAGTCACTTATACTGTATGTTAATACAAAAAACAGCAGACACAATTTGATCACGATAAAAGAACATAATATACACCAAGGGTTCGCTCCGATACTATTTTGCCAGTCCTTTTTGAGCTTAAATAGAATTCCAACCAATCGAGGCAAAATTTGCAGCCATAATGTGTGCCATCTGCTGACAGAACCGCAGAACTACCAGAAAGCTAGACTGTGACAATTGACACGGCTACCTTATAGAGCCCCCATGAGCCTGACCATCCTCCCAACCATATTAGTTAATTAACCATGTTAATATTCATTAGATAAACATATATACAGCAACTCTAAGTTCTAGAGAATCCCCCCCAGAGCCTCCTATCAGAACATTAATGGAAAATACATTTCTTATTATTACCAAACTCAAACAGGGACAAGGGATTAAGGTAAAAAATATTACAGATAAAGACTAAAACCTTTTCATTGGAATAAACACAAATAAATGTATTGCAATGCAATTTCTCTCTTCTGGATTTTAGCATCTGTGACAGAAAACTGCAACCTCTCCTCTGCTCTCCCACTCACCCTTTATTTGAATCAATCTATCTGTCTATATATAATTTTGTTTGTACTTATACTGGAGAGACAAACAATAGCATTGCTATCACTAATATTAAGCTGTTTACTCAGCTATCCATGAATTCTGGAACTGCGTCAAAATACTCCCACTTGATTCAAGTCCGATCAAACTTTTCTGCAGAATCATTCTGTGGCGCTCCATAACCTCGGAAACCACGCTTGCACTGTACCATGGATGACGTGAGTGTTCACAGACAGATTTAGTAGTCAGTGTGAGCCTGTCATAAATCTCCGTCAGACATTTAAACATTAACCATAACTTAATTATTAATATGGGATCAATCCCTCAAAATCCATCTGTACATTTTATTTTGCATATTTTTATCCAAACAAATAAGGGAACAAAAAGTGAATCAACCTGCTTTTGCAACCTAATGTCATGCATGAATCATACACATCACATACATCTGTGCTTGCTTACATACACACTGAAAAAAATAATGCAACCGCTTTCGGCATTATTCACGTATTAAAAATATTTTGTTACTATAACACACCTGTTTTATGTCCTACCCTGCTAACATGAAACAATTGTTTTAAAGTAACTAAATATGAGTACATGCCAAAAATGGCTGCATTATTTTTTTCAGTCTGTATGGACACTGTCAGTTTTAAAATGTACTGTCCTGATTTTCATCAAGTGAAGACCTTCTTGAACCTTCTGAAGTCTTTTAATCTTTTGCAGATTTTATCTGGTTCTACACATGAAAAAAGACACACTCTTGATCTGGTTTTATTTCATGTTTTGCTCAAATTTGACACAGAAATCTGTGATGCAGACCTGTCTGATCATATGCCAGTGATTTTCAGGCCACTCTGGCCCAGGATACAATTGTGGGAGAGGGCACTGCTTGTTAAGCTATTTGCCTTCTACTGCTTAAAGGTTTTCAGCTTCTTCTACAAAGAATTTTATTTTGATACCAAAGAGCTCAGGTCCTGGTCTAATTTCACTGTCTGAGATCTGGTGGCTTTTGTGAAATTCAGGTGCTCTATAACCAAATCTAAACCCTGACTGAATTACCTGGCTTTTGGTATGAGGCATCAATGCCATAGAGCTGAGCAAAAGACAAATTAGTACAAACGCAGACAACAATTGCTTACACCTTGTTTTCCACCATAACTGACTTGTGAAGTCAGTTTGAAACAACTGCTAAAGCAGTTAAAGGTCAGTACTTGTCTGACCTTGTTTAGAAAAACCAGTATACCCCAAGGGTATATCTTAATACCACTGATTCAGCTCCTCAGGTCGCTCAGTCTTACTTTGTCAGAATGAGATCTTATCTTTACATCATTGGTCTCCTTTTTTGGGTAATGTTTCTCAGGGTCTATCTTGTGTTATATGTTTACCTTTACCTCACCTCTATTTTTAGAAGCACAGTTCAGTATATTAACCTGCCCCTCAGGGTGCTTCATCAGACCAATACTTACCTTAATGCGCTGTTATGGGATTTGGACTTGGATGTTTTTTTTTAAGGTTGTTAAGGCTTCAATGAAACATATTAACTATAGTGACAGTTTTCAGTAATGCCTCAACCTCTATCTCTGTTGATCTTACTTTGTTAAGCCAACAATTACACATTTAGGACTCAAGATTGAGAGTAACATTGAATTTGATAGCTTAATAGATAAAGCAGCAGAAAAACCCCCCATAAAACTTTCTTTTTCATTTAATTTGCAGCAGCTGACAGAGATAATTTTTTTCACCTCTTTGAAATAGATCAATGTGAAATTGTTTGGTGACTAACAGGCTAGATTAATGAACTGCCTTTAAGGCAGTGCCAGGAATTCTGCTGTTGCCCTTTTATAGATGGTACAAAACACTGCTGTCCTTCTTTACCTGGTACAGTAAATAATTCTATTTGGATTTAAATTCTATTTGTGTATAAATCTTTAAATAGTTTCCCCCCCTCCTTATCTCTCCAGGTTGCTACTCCCTCAACCACATTCACTGCCTCTGAGATCTGCTATTCAGCTAATTCTGAGTATAAAGTAATTTCAGAAAGATGGAAGCATTGCAATTAATACAGTTGTACAAAAACTGAGGTTCACATTTTTTTGTGCCTTGGATAGCAGATAAGAAACAACTGACAGCTGGACAGACAAAACAAAAAGAGCTCTATTAGCTAAAGGACGCTCAAAGATACCAGCAAGCAGCAAGCAGGGTTAAGCTTAAAAAGTTGAAGAGCAATCACAGGGAAAAAGTGCACCTACAGCTTAAGCTGTTAAAATCAACAAAATTCAAAATGGTTCCACCACATAAACTCCATCTATAGATGATGGTAGAAGGAAGAAAGTGGCACTAGCAGGCACCGTGATTCTGGATTCATTGATAAATGGAAAGTATTTAATGTGACTCAGAAATATCTTTTATTTTGCTGGTATCATCTACAGTAAGCAATTTTATGTAAACATCTATATTCTGATGTGCTAGGTTCTGGATAAGGACAAGGGGAAGGTCAACCCCTGTGATACATCTGCTCTGTTTCTACTCATCAATCTCTCAGGTATGCTCATGCAATTACATTTTGTGTGAGTATTGAAAGTCTTTTTGTTTTGTTCTTAGAGTTAGTCTTAGACAGCCTTTATTGTCATTTTCTACACAGAGAGGGTATACAAAACGAAATTTAATCTTGTACAGCCCTAATGAAATTTCTATGTTCTTAAAGTGCTGCAGTGATCAAAGTTAAGCATTGTCAGAGAAAAAATTTAGTACAAAAAAACACATTGATATGGCCAGTATAATGCAGAGTCTATGGCATGATTTTGAGATTTTTCAACATTCAGCTGTCTGATGGCGGTGGGAAGAAGCTGTTTTGGAATCTGCATCGAGTGCTGCAAAGCTTCTTCCTAGAGGGCAGCAGTGAGAACAGTCCATGATCGGGGTGTGAGTTTTATGTATGGAAGAGGAGCCCTGATGATCTTTTCTGCAGTTCGCAATACTATTCTCGCTAATTCTTAGGCAAGAAACAATTAACCCATTCAATATTGCTGTTTTGGTGGGGTTGTTGAAATTTAACTCTGGCCACAGTACGAGGTAAATAATGCCCTGATGGTATTAGGTTTCTCTTTAAAAATCATACTGAAGGAAGTACCTCTAAATAAAATGACAGGGTTAGTTTTAAAAAGAGCCAACACAGTTGTGCACAGACATTAGAGCAGAAATAATCTTTCTTTAAACCAACCAAAATTAATTATTACTTTAGGTGAAGACCTTAAACCAGAGATGGCAAAAGTACTCACTTTCTGTACTTGAGTAAAAGTACAGATACTTGTGTTAAAAAATACTCTGGTAAAAGTGGAAGTACTGATTAAACTTCTTTACTCAAGTAAAAGTAACAAAGCACAGGCTTGTAAATTTACTTAAAGTATAAAAGTAAAAGTAGAAACCACTTTTTTCATGCCGTTACCTACATGTTAAATGGATGTCTGCCAATAGGACTAGATCTCCGTTGTGTTCATTTTCAATCATCTCGTCGTCTATACTACTTTGCTAACGCCACTGCCACCAAGCTGCAATGATTTGCCGCGAATGAATACCGCTGAATCTGTCGATTCATCTTGTAGTGGTGCGTCAAATGCAACGTAGATTCCCATCCAATTAGATTGAATTTGGTATTGATGACGTTAAAAATAATAACGGTAACTCCAATGAAATGATTGAAAACTAAAGTAACGAGCCAATTTTTTAAAATGTAAGGAGTAGAAAGTACAGATATTTGTGTAAAAATGTAAGGAGTAGAAGTAGAAAGTCGCCATAAAAATAAGTAGTAAAGTAAAAATATCAGAAAAATCTACTTGAGTACAGTAACGAAGTATTTGTACTTCGTTACTTCCCATCTCTGCCTTAAACAGATGACGTGTGTGGGTTGCTATAATCTGTAATGTGCAACAATAAAATCTACAAACATAATAAAAACGTGTTTATTGGGAATATTTCTGATATGATGCAATGATGTTCGCCATTATTTAAGGAATATTTTACTTTTTCTCCATATAAATAAATACGTCTCACCCCTGAGTGGCCAGCTGAAAAGTCCAGGGCAATGGTCTGCTGCACCATCTGAAGGAGCATACATATTAAATGAACTCCCCAACACTAAAAAAGCCATCGACTAACTAGAATGCTGAGCAATGCCTCCATATCCTCCATTGCCATGTTACGTTTTTGTGTTGCATAAGCATCTTGTCATGTTTCCTTTTGGACTCTCTGCACTCCTGTACTGGTAGGACTCTCCATTGCAAAGGAGAACCACCCATACCAAACTGATTCAAGCAGACCTATAGCGAATCAGATTGATGTGTCACTATGGAAATGGAGATTTAGTGGAACAACCTCCCTGTCATGAGATAACTCATCCCTTTAGATAAAGATCTTGCACGAAATAAAGACAAACAACCATTGACTACATGGTTCTTTTTGGTTTGTTTCATTTGACTTGACGGAACAATCCGGGTTGTTGTTCACATTGTGCTCTTCTGTGAAATCAGTGATTCCAAAGCTTGTTAAGGGTTTTTTTTTCATCTTATCTAGGGTGTTTTGTTACGTCAGAATGGCACAAACCACAGCAAAGAGTCTCTAAGAGCTTGTATAGACAGGCTTATTATAGGATTTTACATTTTTAGTGCACTCCTATGGGTGATTGTGTGCCATCCCATTTATTCAAAAGCAACCAATGCATTCATATTTAATAAAAAAAATAAATAATGCAGTAATTGTTTTGATAAATCTTGGTAATGATACATGATCGCTGTGTTTTCTTGTTTTTATTTTTATTTAGCTGATTAAAATCTTGATAAATTATATTTTGCCTTGTAGGAGGAGCTTCCAACTGTCAAGTGGGGTGGAGGTTTGACTGGACCCAAATGTAAACACAAAAGCTTTGAGGTGGTTACTTGAAGGTTTAATAACAAAACGGATAACAGAAACAAAAATCCAAAAACATAAATCCATGAAAATCCAAAAACTACTGAAAACCAGGAATACTCACAACAAGGGGGCAAAGAAATCATGACAAACCAGCGGAGTGACTGAACAGGAAGAGACTAAGGCTCTGTTTGAAAACCTGGGCTGCATCCCCCAGGGACGCCGTCTACCTAGACTGGATCCTTCGAAGTCCGTGAAAATAAGGAGACCGGAAGTGTTTTGGCTGTGAATTCGAACAGGTCTACCCTTCGGCCGTATGCCCTGTTGCTGGATGAAAGTTGACACACAAAGCAGGAAAAGAATGAATACCGAATTTTTCAAAACTGTTTGTTTATTTATTTATTTTTTATTATAAAGAGAACAAAGACAACACTCACAAGAATCCAGAGTGGAATAAAGGTTCCAACCACCGGGAGCAGGAACAAATAAAATCAAATGTAATGATAGAAACTTTAGTCAGTTAAATAAAATGCTGCATTTTGCACATCTCTGATGTTGCTGCTATTTTCAAATATCCATTACTGTAGAAATGTCCATAGCTGGATATTGGTTATTTATTCTCCAGGTGCACAGTTTAATATTGTTAAAACAATTTACAGGATTGTATTGTTTATATTTTGACTCTTCCCTATTATGTTAGTATCATACATTTTTCTAAGGTCCACATTTGTGTGACCATTTTCAATAATCTTTCTGCTGCTGTAAATTTGCCCATTGTGGGACAATAAAGGGATTTTCTATTCTATTCTATAAAAGGGGTAGAAATATATAAGTAAATCTAAACAATGTATCTACAAAATATATCTGCAAAATCTCTAATATTCAACAACAAAAAATACTTAGCTAAGCATATTGTGCAAAACAGCAATAAAAAAATTAAACTCCTATCAGATTTATAGTTCCCACTCTGCAGATCTATTAGAATCTGTCCTTAAATTACAGCCAAACCCATTTACACAGTAACAGATTAAAACCTTTAGATAAACCAAACATTACCGCCACATATCTGACTCAATAACCATTAAAACAACTATTTTCATTCATTTCAGACGGAACTATTCACAGACTTGTATTATATTAAACTGAACTTCCAATTTTCACCAAGTAACCTTTCCTCTGATCACGGAGCAAATCCCGGCTTGCTTGGTCTCGCAATGAATCCTGGGTAAACCAAGGATACATCGGACCCGTCCTTCAAATCGGGCAAAAAGAAGGACGCATTTTAAGGCAGCATAACGAGGACTCTTGGAATCCGACCTGACCTCGGCGCCGCGCTATGACGCAATCGTCCTTCGAATCTGGCCTTCTAAGGACGCATTCCTAGGTTTTCGAACAGAGCATACAGTATATGAGAGAGACAAACAAGGCCAGGCTAATTAGCACATTGGGAGCAGGTGTGAACAGAGGCAAGAAGACAGCTGGGGAAAAGGAGATTGACACAAGAGGGCAAACAAGAAATATCCATCCATCCATCCATTATCTGACACGCTTTTCCCAATTGGGGTCGCAAGGGGTGCTGGTGCCTATCTCCAGCAGTCAATGGGCGAGAGGTGGGGTACACCCTGGACAGGTCACCAGTCCATTGCAGGGCAACACAGAGACACACAGGACAAACAACCATTCACGCACACACTCACACCTAAGGACATTTTTTTTTTTAGAGAAGCCAATTAACCTAACAGTCATGTTTTTGGACTGTGCGAGGAAGCTGAAGTACCCAGAGAGAACCCACGCATGCTCAGGGAGAACATGCAAACTCCATGCAGAAAAACCCTAGGCCAGGAATCGAACCCAGAACCTTCTTGCTGCAAGGCAAGAAGGATATTTCTTGTGGCAGCACTGAGCAGCCCACAAGAAATATCTGCCAGTCAAATGCAATCAAAAATAACTAGAAAACAAAAATGGAAATAAGACCAATAAAACTCAGAGATAAAACATGAACAGAACCATAACCATGACACTAACCTACAGCTGAGAGAAGAAATAGGTGGTTATTTTAAACCAGGTTTTATGCAATGGCTTTAATTGCCTTTATATTGTTGTCAAATTTTTTTCCCTTTGCTTATATCCAATCCTATATGTTTTTTTTTTCATTTTAGCTTTGGTGTTTGCTGTCATTTCTACATATACTTTGATTAATAGTTGCTGGTTTGATAGTTGTGCAGTGTACAGGAATTTGTTCCCTTAAAGTGGTTTTCAGAGGCTTACAAAATAAAGTTGGGATTTATTGGTCTCTCCTATCTTCTATACCACTAATGTTTTTTAAAAAATCCTCCTTCGCTAGGCAGCTCATTATGTTCCCTCCTCTGAACCAGAAAAGCTGTCTTCAGGTCAGGTGACAATGGGGCATCCAGTACAGTCTGGAAAAAACCTATAAAAGGGCATCCTGAAAACAAAAAATAAACAGTCGATGGAAGATCACTTCAACACCAAAAATGCCTAAAACATATGAAGGGGCTTTTAGTTTTTTCTGAAACTACTGTATTCCATCAATCCCTGAACAAGTCACCTATCACCATTGGCCCAGAGCCCAAAGATTTATCCATAACTGATTACTGGCCTGTTAACAGTGGTACCTATGAAGTGTTTGGAGAGGATCCTCTTAAAGGGGATCTATTATACTTCCTTCTATATTTAGGGTAGGTCCATAGGCTATACAAAACATATTCATGAAATTATTTTGCGCAAAATGGTTCTTGGACAGTAGTTGCACTTCCATTACAAATGTGCACATAACTACGTACATTTTCCGTTAATTCTGAAAATGCAAAGATTTGCAATTGCAGTATTTCCATTAAATAACTAATACAGTTAAAATTCCAAAAGGTGAATTATCTTTGATCCAGTTGAGATACCCAAGGGCTGTGAGGATCAGGCAATGTTGCTTCACACTACTTGACAAGTTTGTGGACAGCACTAATTTAGTACATCATTACAGATAGTGAGGAGAATTACCTCCTCACTCAGGGGTGTTTTAACAATAATCTTGTCCTAAACACCAGCAAATTCCAGGCTGATACACAAGGAGAGAGTGGAGAATGTTGTTAAGATAGAAGTGACTGGGTCTTCACATGACTTTTGACATGCCCTGTAACTGGATTTTAAATGAGTTTAAATAAGCAGAGACCACAAAGAAAAAAAATTTCCAAGAACCAACTGGCCAAACTTGGCAGCCTCAAACCTATGGTATCCACAAAATACAATACTCCTAAAAACCGGGCAGCCAATAAATGACCTAAAATCAAAAAGTTCCCGCAAAACCATATATCAAAACCACATATGGAGGCTGTGACTGCTAAATCATCTCTGACCACAATCAACTGAGTAAACTGCCACTCCCAGAAGCACCCAAACCCACTGAGGCCATCAACTAAAACTGAAATAATTGTTTCTGCAGGAAGAAAGATGTGTTGGATGGTGCTATGAAAGCATTTGATTTTTCATCAAGATAAAGAGAATTCTAAAATCAAGTCTCTCTATATAAAACTCTCAATATAAGTTTTACTTTAAGTTTGTTTAGGGATTTAGATGTTTACAGCAACATTATGGAAGCCATCTGCCCTGTTTCTGGAGCTCTGGTTCTGAATCTAGCCCGTTAATGACTTCTCATACATAAGTGGTGGGAACAGAAGGTTCTCTCTTTCCATATGAGGAAGTTCAGTGTACCTTAGATAAAACTCTACCTCCCCTAACACCAATACCACAAACACATGCAAACCCACAACAGCCATCTGCTAAACACACATACATGCTCATCAGGCCTGTGACATCTCTGCCTGTTTCCTCTGCAGAGTTTGTATCTCATGGCTTCTGAGTGGCATCCCCCCCTGCCTCCTTGTCCTGTCAGGGTGCACTCAGGGGTACATGTTTGCAGCTTGAGCAACTCTGAGAATGAGTACTGAGGCATAAAACATTGCCCATATGTTGTACCCTGACTGCCCCTTTTTTTTTTTTTTTTTTTTACCACAACACATCAGTTAACTGAACTTGGACGGTAAAAATTAGAGAATTATGAGAAAGTAGTAACCCATTTGCACCTTTCATTTCTTTATATTTTCCTTATCTATCACAAAATTAAATAACAAAAAAGCAAAAGCAAAGCAAGGTGAACAGAGCATGGGTGGAGAAACAAGAAACTGGCAAGAGAAATGGACAGAAACTGAAAAATTCAACAGAGAGCAAAACATAACCAGGATCTTAAACTTTGGGTGGAATAGGGGAGATGCTTAAAAGGCAAAACAAACCTTAGTGTAGTGAGAACATTGCATGATACAAAACATGATACAAAACAAGAAATTGCTGAAAACAAAAAAATCTAAGAGAAAAAGCAAAACCCAAACCACCTTTTTGGTCCAATTGAACTTTCTACGACAATTTTATTTACATTTTGTTTTTGCACCTTCCTGATCACTGCCGGACTTGTCAAATTAAAGCTCACCTAAATATAATCTGTCGTCTGACAACCTGAACTATGTTAAAAGATCTAGAAAAACATTGCATCTTTTCTAAACAAAGTAAAGAAGAGAGGGAAAATAAATTACTGAAATCTACAAGTCTTAATGTAACAGCTTTTTCTAAGGCTTTGGGAACTGATGTAAACCCCAGTGAGAGACATTTTCTACTAACGGAGACAAGATGGAATATTGACAGCCTGCTAAATCTTACTCCAGGAGATCAGAAAATAATTGACACCATCTAAAGTACTTCTGGTTTGTCTTGGATCAACCACACAGGTCAGTATTCTTAAGAGAAGACAGAGGCTGGGCAAAAATGGCATTTGAGTTACAATTACTGCTGCTAATAATGATAGCTGTAAGGAACATCTTATGTAAGAAAACATCTTCAGCCAAGAGACTTTTGGGAAACTATGACAAGATAAAAGTTTATTAAATACTGCTTTCAGTTATGTGTCTTAAAACTAACACTGCATTTTAGAAAAATATTGATCACACCTTCAGTTTAACATGGCGATATTAGTTCAAGGTTTTGGGCTGCTTAGCTACTTCTAGACCTTCATGAATTACTAGAGTACCCGGGAACATGAGTTCTCCTATCTGCCAGGGAATCCTAATTTTTTTCTTTTTTTTTCTTTATTATTTTAAGCTTGAGTGCACGGGTTGTGCAATTATCTGAGGCAAACAAGCTAGTATAGTAATGAATGTAAAAATAAAATAAAATAAAGTTCTTGGGAGTGGCCTTTGCAAAATCCAGATCTAGCTAGTAAGTGAGTAAATTTACTTTAATACTGTATGTAATTACAGTGTTAAACTGAACTGAATTAAAGTAATTACTTTAATTAACTTAGCTCTCCTAAGTAAATTAGTGCATGCAGTGAAAGCATGCACTCTTGTGTGCTTTGAATGTTTCCTGACCAGTTTAAGTTCTTAATTTGAAGAATATTTGACCGGTAGGATTTACGTATACTTTGACTTAGGTTATAGAAATGAGTGCATTGTTAACCACTGATCAAAATTAGATTAATACCCTGTGTTGTGACCTTTACTGTTCATCCTAAAACAGTCTGGCTTTATCAAAAACTAGTTTTCAAAGAAGAAATGGACAAAATCCCACAGTAATTTAAAAGATGTCTTTTCTCTTTTTGCCTAGAGCCATGTTGTTTCTGGTTTCTGTTTTCCCTTATGAAATAAAAGCATATAAAAATATCTTATGTTTAGCATTTATTCAGCTTATTCATTTCTTATGTTAAAAATTGTTTGATGGTTTGATATATATCAGACTGGTGAAAAAGTAAAAACAAATAATCTACAAGTGAGAATGTTTTTACACCACCGTGTTTAGTTTTTATATGATGCTAAAATATGTTTTTGCAGAAGAGTGCAACATTTTTGACAATGCTGGTATTCAGCTCTTAGTCATGGGAGTCCAGTGCATATGGGATGTGTTGTAGTGTACATCAAGGCAACCCATATTTTAAAAGAGGAGCTTGATGCTATCAGTTTTACAATAGTAGATCACTGACTGAAAGGATGGAGTCCGAACATCACATGTTGTAGCATGAAGCATCACATGATGCAGAGGAAAAACATTGTGATCCCTTCCACAGGGATATGTAATGGACACCCTGCAGGGATGTTGTTAAGTAGTTCTTTTCGCAAAATAAATTATTTTTTTTGAACCTTTACTGTGGCTGGAGGTTATTTCTCTACTGGGTATTTAAAATGTTTTTCTTTGTTTTGTGGAAATCCGGATCAAGACTTGAAAAAGTTTCTCTGCTGTGCAGAGACGGGCCTGAAATATCTGGTGGCGACGGCTCACAGGCCACTCTGTTTCCTTTCAACCGTGTGCTAAACAAGGCGGTTTTTCACATAAAACTGCCAGATTTACCACAAACCGTGTTTTTAAGAGCATGACAATCTTATCAAATTTACAACCACTGGGAGGAACCACAGTGTGTTGAGCAACTGGGGACACCATATATCAACAAAGGACCTGGAGCACAAAATATGAGTTTATAAGCTATTCTCCCTTTGAAATAAACTGGTTATTGCCTAATATAGACAAAAGAACAGCTGCAAACACAGTATTATTTGAAGGGACCCATAAAATTGTTAATTTGCATGAATTTATTTGCTTGATACTTTTATTACACCCACCTTAGAATTAAAGCACAAATAAAATGTTTTGTTTAAAGGGGAACACCGTTTTTTTTACATTGGGCCCTTGATTTTACATTATTACATCATGTTCTACTCACCCATATGAGTTTTGTGTCATTTGGATCTGTTCCGAAGATATTCGGTTTTGTTATATCCAAGTAAAATCTTCCTATGGTCAACAAGTTGAAGGCACAAACTAAACTGTTCATAATTTATTCTTTATGGTACGCCAGCATTCATAACATGTAGGTGAATCACTGTCCCCCAGACATCCGCGGTTATATTTTTTATATTTATATTTTTTTAAACAAAGTGGAGTGTGTATGACGTCATCCGCGTGCACTGGCTACCATTCATTCATCCTGTTCGCTGAACTGCTGCTAGTTTTACTCACATGCCTGGAAGATGTCTACTACTACTACCACAGATGATCTTGCTCTGGAAATGGAATTGAACGATTCAGATTAGCTAGAATGAATAGAAGGGGTAGAGTGTAGCCGCCTGTGGCCCGGGCTGCCTGTCACAACTCCAGTCCGCAGGTGACGTCATACAGACTCCGTGTTGTTTTAAACAAAAAATATAAATCTAAATAATATAACCGCGGATGTCTGGGGGACAGTGATTCGCCTACATTATGTTATAAATGCTTGCGTACCATAAAGAATAAATTATGAACAGTTTAGTTTGTGCCTTCAATACGTTGAACATAGGAAGAAGTTACTTAGTTTACAAAACCGAATATCTTCGGAACAGCTCCAAATGACACAAAACTAATATGGGTGAGTAAAACATGATGTAATAACGTAAAATCAAGGGGCCAAGTTAAAAAAAATGTGTTCCCCTTTAAGGTATAATGAGAAAGGCCGTGCAGGTGGAGGCCTTAGTCCTTGACGTGGCTGACCTGAGTTTGAGTCTGGCCTGTGGTCCTTTGCCGCATGTCTCTCTCCCCCCCCCCCCCCCTCTCTCATAACCACTTGCTGTCAGCCTTCTGTCAGAAAAATGAGCCACCAGTGCCGTAAAAATAAAATAAAAACAAAAGGTATAATGACATTGTCGCACACAAAGATAGAATTGACCTTCTACCTATGGATAAACTTTGACTCTCTCTGATTCCTTCAAAGCTTTCTTAAGTCTGACTAACAAACTTTGTGGCCTCAATGGTGGGATTTCCTGTCCCCTCTTATCAGTGAGATCCTAAAACAATGCTTACTGCCCCTACAAATGTGTGCACTAGGCCCATCTAAACAGGGATTGCTCGAATTGACTAGATGTGTTTTTCCTGAATGGAAGTTAATCAAATAAAATAATAGAAAGGACAGCAGGGCTTTAGTTTAACAACCGGATCACCTTAATATAAATACCTAAAGAATAGAGCTATTTGACATATACTATTTAGGTATCTTGCAATGCTGAAAACTTTCTATCAATGTTAAATGTTTTTATTTTTTTATTCAAAAGCTAGGAAGAGTGGTAGAAACTTATTTTAAGACAATTTGGATGGTTCTGCTGATTTCATACAGACTTTGTCAAATCTTTTTTTTGCCCTGATAGAATAAAGCTAGTACAAACAAAAGTATTGTTACAAAGTGCTTTGAATCACACCAATATTTCCTGGTTTGAAATCTTAGGGATTAGAAGTTCATAAATATCTGTTAATTTCATGGTTAAACAAAATACTGAGCTTTTTCCCTCAAACTTTCTATGAAATTAAAATACAATTTTGTAAAGTTTTCTTAAAAAAGCCCTTAAACTGTAAGACTAGATTTTTGGGCATCCTTTCTCAAGCGTTTGGAATTATTTGATGGAGTTTCCTGACAGACCAGATAACAGTAATTGTGTCAGCTTTGTAGATCAATCCGGTTCAAACACATAGTTCATCCCGAAATTGCCTCTGAGATTAAAACCAAAGATATTTTTGATGGTCACTGCAAAACTTTAATTGTTGCCATCAAACTATTATATAGCTTATTCTACTATGTACTTAGGGTGGCGGTGTCATGATTTTATAAAGAGCTCGGACCCACATGCAGATAAACCAGTCCAGAGAGACAAGGGAAAAAAGTTTAACAGGTTTATTGAGAAGTTTTGTGGCGATTCCAGTGTTGCTCTGAACACTGCTCAACCGGAACTGAAAGGTGACGGGAAGACACTGCGGTTAGTTCAGGTTCAGTGGGAGAATTGGTTCTCGAACTTGAAGAGGAGAAAAGGTTGGCAGACTCACGTTTCCAGAGACTAGGTTGACTCTTAGACTCCTGTAGGTGAGGAATGTGTTCCGGTGTTTGTCTCATATGGAGGAGGGCAGACAGGGTTACCCAGAATGTGGTTGCTTGTAGATGAATGGAAAAAGACTGACTGCCACTCAGATTTCCTGTGGTACTTGAACGGATTGTTGTGCAGATTAATTCCTTGCTCAGTGTGAAGCTCAAACGTTTCCTCCGGGAAAAGTGGATCCAAACCTCCAGTTAGTTTCCACAGATCAGTTTGAAGCTCAGTTGATCCTTCCAGGGAGAGAAGGTCCGAAAAAATCCAGTTTGCAGGATGACTTCCTGCCGAGAGGCAAGGACAAAAAAACAATGTTAAGACTCAGGTTGACAAAAACTCAGTTTGACTCAGCAAAACTCAGCTTGGCTAGAGTACCCAAAACTGGCAAATGCTCTGGCGTCGAGGTAGTGGCAGTCAGCAGCTTAAGGACACTCCGTTAACGAGCAAACCCCTTGCAGGTGTGTGAGGAGGAGAATCAGAACCAGGCGCCCCCTGGTGGAGGAAGGAAGACAAACACACAAAAACACAGACCACACAGACTGGAGTCCTAAAAGGCGGTCCATTTAGATTTTTTTTTTAACTCATAATTAAGAGTTTCTAGTACTGCACTGCTCAAGGTAGCTGCAAATTAACTTTACTACTTGATTTTGAATATTCTTTTTAAAAGACGTTCAGTTCTTCCGATTGTGGATCATATTTATTCTGGTGTTGGATACTGTGCTGCTGAAAGAATTTTGCCAGTATCTTTTCATTGGTTGGCATTAGTTATAACATCAATTGCTGAAATTAAAGTTCAATTACTTCCACAAGTCCCAAGAACTCCAAGCCTGTGAAAGGACCAAGCCATAGAGCTTGGTTACACTGCCAGTATCCCCACTGTTTTCTGATGCTGTTTCAAAGAAAACAAAACTTTTGAGTCATTTTATTCAAATCTCAAGGACACGAACATCTCTAAAGAAAGACCTTCTCTTGGGAAACTGGGTCGCACTCTTGTTTTTTTTCTGCTCATTGTATGAGCCCCAGGAGATACTTCCAGTGATGAGGAAGAGTTCCTGCCTCGTTCCAATACCAAATAAACTAACTCCGTAGTGACAATAGACCCGTTTCCCTGCCATCCCACATCATGAAGGTCCTAGAGAGACTTATGCTGGTTTACCTCAGCATGCAAGCTAGCAGCTATCAGGAGCCCCTGCAGTTTGCCTATTGCCGTGGAGATGAAGTTGAAGATGCCATTATACACTTACTTCAACAAACTCACTGTCATTTAAACAAGACAGACAGCAGTGTGAAGATCGTGTTCTCTGATTTCTCCAGTGCATCTAACACAATTCAGGGTTACTGACTCTGTACACCTCTGACTGCTTTACTGGTCATGACTTCCAGTACAAAATAGATTCCTGACATCTGCATAAATACTCTGAAGACTCTGCATTGTGTGCATCAAAGATGGAAAAGAAGCTGAGTACACGAAGCTGGTTAAACACTTTGTGGCATGGTGTGGAAATAATAGAAACAAGGGAGATGATTACTGATTTCAAAAGAAACAACAAGTAGAATCCCATTACCTTATTGTCATGATTTTATCTAAAGCTCTGATCCATATGCAGAAGACCAAACAGAGAGACCAGGGAAAAGTTTAACAGGTTTTATTGAGAGTTGTTTGAGAGGAGTCCAGTGCTGCTCTGAACACCGTCGAACCGGGACTGAAAAGTGAAGGGGAAGATTCTGTGGTTAGTTCAGGCTCAGTGGGAAATTTATGTCTTCGATTTGAAGAAGGGAATTAAGGCAACAGACTCACGTTTCCAGAAAAAGGTGTCTCTTGTTGAATCCAGTCGGTGTGGGTTGTTCCAGTGAATGATTTGTTCGTTGGAGGGCGGACAGGGTTTACCCAGATTGCGGTTTTTCCTTGAGGAGCGGAGCAGCTGACTGCCACTTAGTTTTCCTGCGGTACTTGAACGGGTAATAGTGGAGATGAATCCCCTGCTCAGTGAGAAGCCCCAAACAATCTTTGGGGGAAAAGTTAATCCAAACCACAAACTTGAATCCTCAATTCAGTTTGGTGCTCAGAGAATCCTTCCAGGGGGGAGAAGGTCCAAAACATCAAGTTTGCAGGATGACTTCCTGCCGAGAGGCAAAGACAAAAACAGCATGGTTAAAACTCAGATAGACAAAAACTCAGTTTGACTCAGCAATACTCAGCTTGGCTAGAGTACCCAAAACTGGCAAACACTCTGGCGTCGAGGTAGTGGCAGTCACCAGCTTAAGAGTCCTCCGGTAATGAGGTAACCATCCACAGGTGTGTGAGGAGGCCAACGAGAACCAGGCGCTGCCTGGTGGTGGAGGGGCACAACCACACAAACTGGATTCCTAACACTTATTGGAGAAGGAGTGGAGGTAATGGAGAAGTATGAATATCTTGGCGGTCACCTAGACAACAAAAATGACTGGAGACGCAGCTGTTTAGATGTCCACAAAAAGGAACAGAGCGGACTTTACTTTACCTTCAATCTTCCCTCTTTAGTGGTAAACGTGGAGAAACTCTTCCATTCTGTTTTCAGCAGTGCATGGGACAAAACATATTTGTTTCTTTTAATGAGTGCATTTGAAATTTGTTCTATTATTTTTATGATGCGTGAGGAGTAACGGCTTCTTCCTTGCTGTGTGGCCTTTCAGCTCATTTTAAAATTATATGATTTTATGACAGTTCCACAAAAAAGTATTGCATAACCGTGTAAAGAAAATGGAGGAAGCATCATGAATAGAAAGGAGCACAACAGACAGGCCAAAAATACAGTTAAAGAGAAGATTTAAATATCCCAAGATTTTAAGATCTCAAGAAGAACTACAATCCCAGCGAAAACACAGTAATCTGCCTAAACTGAGAGGCTAAACAAAAGAAGTATGAACCTGTGAAGCAGAAAAAAGCTATGATGACACATTAGAAGCTACAGAGGTTCAGAACTTAACTGGAAAATTAAGAAGTCAGAGCATTTGTTTCACATGCACTCCACAAATCTGACTTATAATCAGTCTTAAAAGCCACAGTCTGTAATAAGCCATAAATACGATCAGTACAAGTACTTTTAGAGCTGTTATACCAAAGGGATTATTTTCTTCAGCAGGTGAAGTTATCAGGGAGGCTGGCCAGAATATAAAATAATAAATACTGAACATTCCAACAAGAAAACCTGCAAATGGCTATGAAAGACTTGAGACTGTGGTAGATATTCCCCATCTCTTCTAAACATACAGGTAGAGCTACATGACTTTAATGGCAGCATTCATCTATAAGGATGGGCTAAAGCCGTAACCCTGATCTAATTAAGAATAATTTTCATGATATGAATAATTATATTTACAGACAACCAATGAGAATCAAGCCATCCAATCTGCTTGAGCCAAACTGCAAGAAAGAATGGACAAAAATCCTACTTTTTAAATGTTGAAGTTTGTAGAGTTGCACATGTAGTTTTCAGCAAAACTTGGTTTTAATGTGTGAGAAAGGTCAGTAAAATTAATTGCTTCTTATGTCACCTTACATGACTGCTGAAAAACCAAGTAAAACTATCTTAAATTCAGGAAAATGTTTGTTAAATCATGAACAGAAAATGAGAACAGAGAATTCAATATACACAATTTTATTTACATTGACACTTGTAATAGCAACATATCAGATTTACACAATAACTTTAAAGCTTTTAAATAAATACACAGGGATATGCAGCAAGCCATTAAATGAAAAAAATAATCTCTAGTAATGAGGAGTTCTCATTACTAATTGTAAAATCTTATCCTTAATCACTTTTTGATGCCTGGAATGATCAGATCTCACCATTTGGAGCCTTGTTGCCGGGGAAATGAACTAACTTGCAAAAAGCATAAAAAGTAGCAATTGGCCAAATTAAAGGAATAGTACACCCAAAACATGATTAGCCTTCATTTTCTACTCACCCCCATGCTGAACAACACTCTGGAGTACTTTTTTGATATCTCAAATGCATCTGGAGATCTGGGAGGCTTCTTGCTGTCTGCTGACATTCAAATAATGGAGGTCTACGGTGCCCGAGACAGAAAGGTCCATAAAAGTCCACAAAAACGTGTCAATATTCCTCCATACTGCTCGTCCAATGTATTCCAAGTGTCCTGAGTGGGTAGCATCCAGAATTTACTCGAAACGAAGTCATTTAGAATGTTTTTAGAGCATAAACAGTAGTGTATAGTATTTCCTAAAAGCGCGTTCACGGCGCTACGGAAACCGCGGCAGACCAACCCAGACGAAAGTGCGCATTCAGCTCGGCAAAGAACTTCTGCTCTTCCTCAACACTGAAGTCCTCAGACATTTTTCTTTCGTTGTTTCTTTCTTTGCACAGGTAAACGGCACATTTCTTCTTCTACGCTTGCATTATCGGCAGAGCAGACGCTGAATGCGCACTTTCATCTGGTATGGTCTGCCGGCTTCCGTAGCGTCCTGAACGCGCATGTGCGCGCTTTCAGGAAATACTATACACTACTGTTTATGCTCTAAAAACATTCTAAATGACTTCGTTTCGAGTAAATTCTGGATGCTACCCACTCAGGACACTTGGAATACATTGGACGAGCAGTATGGAGGAATATTGACACGTTTTTTGTGGACTTTTATGGACCTTTCTGTCTCGGGCACCGTAGACCTCCATTATTTGAATGTCAGCAGACAGCAAGAAGCCTCCCAGATCTCCAGATGCATTTGAGATATCAAAAAAGTACTCCAGAGTGTTGTTCAGCATGGGGGTGAGTAGAAAATGAAGGCTAATCATGTTTTGGGTGTACTATTCCTTTAAGAGAAAACATCAAATACAAATATTTTATGATAAAGATGTCACAGTGAGAAGAGCCACAGGCAGATTCCCTTGTTTAATCAACAGAGGGAAATCTGTGCACCTACAGTATAAGAAAATAAAGCATATCAATTTCTGTATCACGGTACCGTTTCTTCATTAAGATAGACATCTTCAAAAGTACTGAAGTTACTTTATAATGAACGAACATCTATATTTACAAAAAAACAAGAAGAGTAAGACTGTGGAGTTTTTAGTAAGCTAAGTGACTTGATGAATCTGTTGTAGTGGCACCTCATGACAGTAAGTCAACTAATCTATGCACGCATACAGACATTCACACAAAGGAGGACGTGCATTCTCTCTCATACGCACAAACACACTCGCACACGTGTTTGTCAAAGCAAACAGGACACTTTCCTTGCACTCCTTGGAATAACATCCACAGCTGGGAGAGATGCCGGTACCACTCCAGACAACTGGCTAAGAAGTGCTGAAAACCCCACTTCCGATAGAGGAAACAACTGGACGACAAAAGAAGAGAGGGAAGGCAAGGAAACCAGCTACTAAGCTGAGAACAATGAGACAGCGGACACAATAAGTTCCACACCGAGTGTCACCGTCTCAACAAAAAGCTATGACAAGCCTCTGTTTTTCTCTTGCTCCTCTCACCTTGGGGAATACTGCAATCCACTTAATGGCGTATCACATCAGGTTCACCTTTGCTTAAAGTATGATATACACTTGAGGAACTGCACGGCTAGCGTGGAAAGACAGCACACCAGTCTGGGTTGGTGAAAACAGTCTCCAAACCATTCATGAATAAACGGAGGGGAAAAAGCAGAGACACTAATCTGAAAACTGGCAGTACCTACCTCATGTTTGTGAACAAATATACAGCGAGAGATGAAGGAGGGAACAGTTACATACATCTTTACAAGAGATCTCTACCTCTCGCAGCCCAGCTGTCAGTGAGTAACAAAGCATAAAGAGTTGCATACCATATCTACATCTACGTATGTTGTTTCTGCAGTCATGCACTAGTCATGTTATTTGCAAACAAATTCCAAAAATGTATTTGCCCTTTAAGTAGCTACCATCCCAGATCTACATCCTAATATACTTGAAGCACTTATGGACATGTCTTCGACAATGTTTCCTAGTAGCTTATACATGTAACCATGTCATCATATGTAAATTAGAATTGGCCCCTGAAAGAATATTTTTCATACAGCATATATCTGAACAGTTGGAAAATAATACTGACAGTTAAAGTGATAAAAAAAACAAACGACAAAAGTTATATTATCTGCATCATGTTGTGTATAGAATAAAGTTTAAGTGCCTCAAGTGCTTTGTTTTCCACCCAACAACTGCAACAGCCAAAGAAACTGCAAAAGGTGAACCATGATAGAAAAAAAAAAACATTAGAGAATAACCAAAGACACCATAATTAAAAAGTAAAAGAACTCTAAATTATATAAGATAGCTGCTGGATGTGGATCCCCCCCCAAAGAAAAAGGTTAATGATACAACTTCAATGTAAAGGAAATGTGGAAACATGTAACAGTATAATAAGTTGTGAAACAGTTAGAATAATGGTTGATGATCATCTACCCTCCGTGGTGTCTTCAAAGTTCTTCAGATTGTGAGCAATAGCCCAAGTGTCCACCCACCACTCAGTAGGCAAGGATAGTGATTGCAAAGTTTAAAACCATTTATCCACAGAGGTTCTCTCTTGTCATCTTGTCAGAGGTGCATTTACTCTTCTGAGAACCATTTTTGCTGGTAACGGGGAGGCAGACAGATGTTGTAGTTGGATGATTTGTGGCGTAACATGACAGGCACTTTGAGGCAGCCAAACAAGTCCGATGAGTCCTTACACCCAATGGGCATGAAGGATTGTCCCCTCTATGAGGACTTCATGCTGAACCAGTAAGGGCTGTGTTGGAGTGCTCTTACTGCTGGCTGGGTGAGAGCTGTGAGCTGCTGTGTTCTGAGAACTGGGCTCCTCCCTCACTCTAGGCAACAAAGGGAGTCTGGAACTGAAGTTCAAATAAATCTGACAGGAAGGAGAGAAAAAAAAATGTTGGAATGGGTTTTCAAGAGAACACAGTTTTCTTATAACCTGACTGCTAAGATAGCTTCAGAGATCAATTGCTCTTGAATTATCACACAGTTTGTTATATTGACACTGAAAACCTCAGGTCATTTTAAAGGCATTTTTATGTACTAGACAAACATAAAATAGTAAATGATTATGCAGTGAGAGGAAAAGAATACATGGTTTGCAGAAGTTTCTACAATAAAACTTCTTTAATCTGTTACACCTTATTTAATCAGAGTTCTAAGAACTGACTTTGGATGTAATCTATTTGGTTACACCTGTTTGTGAATTGATCTCACGATAAATATAGTTGTAGGTTATGGCATCAGAGGCTTATGAGAAAGTAGAATTAGACAAACAGCTCCAGCTTAAGGGGTATTAAAAAGAAAACATCATTTTGTAAGTTTGTATAGTGAAAGTACTTTGAATGTATGAACAGGCAAGCATGTGATGTTATTTGTAAATGAGAGGAAATACATTTTCAAAAGACCATCCGGTCTCTGAAAAAGCAGAGCAAGAGTTTTGTCCGCATTGCTGAACATTAAGTCGGCCCTGTTCCTGGTGCATGTCTCCTCCACATCGAGAGAAGTCAGCTGAGGTGGCTCAGACAGCTTTTTCTGTTGTCACCTAGGAGGGGGCCTAGGTGACAACACAGGAAACACTAGAATAACTATGTCTCCTTGCTGGTCTCGGAGCAACCAGGCTTACCTCAGTAGAGCTGAAGAAAGTGTTCGGGGAGAGAGAAGTCTTGGGTCAGCTGAGAATGCTTTCCCCCCGCCCTTTCTTATGGTTTAGCCATAAGAAAGAACTTTACACAAGACACGTCTATTTAGCAGTGTCTGTTTATGTGAGGCCGATGCCCCGAGGAAACATCAAGATTTTTGGAATGGAGGAGCACTGTCACAAGAGAGATAAATTGTTGCTGGGATTTTTCTGTCAGGATGATTAATTCACCTTGCATCAGCAGGAGCTGCAACATGTTTTGTGTTAGCCTTTGTCATTTGAATTTTTTTAATACTGTACAAAAAGATGTTAAAATCTTACTGTGAAGTTAAGTTAGCTCAGTCGCTAGAGCCCTTAACCCTCCACACTCCTCCCCTGGTGCTACTCAAGGGGATGGGTTAAATGCAGAGAGTTAATTTCTTTGCTCTGTACTTGTGACAGTTTAATGACAATAAAACACTGGTGTGATAAAAACTCGAACCTAGAACCTTTTTTGGTTATAGAAAACAATATAGCACCAGTAACACCTACATGTTTAGTGGCATCTGACAGCAGTTGCTCAATGCTCTCAACCACCTTCCTGAAGGGAGGTCTCTTGAAGGGGTCAGCATCCCAGCAGGAGCTCATAATCTGATACCTGTAAAGAAACACCAACTAAATTATGTCTCTTCTGCTAATACAGTGTCTTTTTTGTTAGATATTTACCAAGGAATCTTTTATTTATATACTTTTTGTACTTCTTGTGCACAGCTAAACACAAAAGGATGTGAGCAGACTGTGATCTAGCCTTCCCATGTTGTCTCCTGCATAGAATCTCACATAATATCTAACCAAACTATCTCTCCTCGTTTTAGATGAACAAAATCTTACATTTCATTAGGTGCAAACTCAGGAGCATCCATTCTGTATCCTTCTTTTATCTGTTTGTAGAATTTGGCATCTACGGGCATACCAGGATAAGGGCTGTTTCCTATGTTCCAAAGAAATCTTAGATCAGATTATACAATTCAAATAAGAGCGAGATAGCCTGGACTAAGAAGAAAAGGCACCGTAGAGATGGAAACATACCCAAGGAGAAGATTTCCCAAAGCAAGATGCCATAAGACCACACATCACTCTCAAACGTATACACGCATTCGAAGATGCTTTCTGGAGACATCCACTTCACAGGCAGACGAGCCTGAAACAGAGCAGCTCAGTGAACGGGCAGATAGCTGCAATGCACATTTTCATGCTTCATATTCAGATAAAATAGCTGCGGGAAAAAAGTACACAACACAAAAGGGTGCTTAGATATCAGGTGAAAGAAAAATGACATGCCCTTTTTTGTATCACAAGATATATCACAAGAACTTCATACTCTTAACTCATTTACCACTGATAAAAAACCATAACCCCACCCAGCTTGGTAAGTGTCTCACAGGAACTCAAAGCTCCTAATAATTCTGTTTCACTAGTTTTACAAAATGCTAACTGGGGTGCAACATTGTATGTGATATTTTGCTCACCAGATTGTCATTTTATTTTAGATTACATCTATAATTGGTCAATTTTAAACATGATCTGAACAAGTTTATTGCAGCTCTCACTGTCTTGTGGGAAGGTTTACCTCAGCCCCATTCTCAAGTCTTTTGGTGACTCTAACAGTTTTTTTTTCTTACCATTGTCCTACATTCTCATGAACTCTGATCAGCTTCCCTGTCCATGTTGAAGAAAACACATGGCCTCACCTCGATGTTGCATTAACCATTCAATTGAGGGGTAAATTAAATTCAGGATGATGGTCTGTGTTAGTTTTGCTTCATAGGAAGGAACAGAAGCATATATGCAAAAAACCATAAAAAGACAAAGACATCTTCTAACAACAAAATAAAGAAGGTGAGGTTTACACTTTAAATTTTAATAGTTTACTCAACCAACAAAAGCATTGGTGTTTTAAATTCGTCCGTTCTAATTTTTTTCCACAGCGCATCTAGAAAGCCGGTAAAGGAGAGCATACATCTTTTTTTTTCAAATTAATAACCTTAGATCAACAGCCAACATAAATGTCGGCAAACCACAAGTGAATGCGCATAAGGTTAATAAAACAAACCCTGTCTCAACCTGAACTCAACGCATGACTGTGCTGAGTTGGGGCCTGTAAAATTAAAACTGTAAATCAGTAAATCAATAAGCAATATTAAACAAATTGTTGTGTATTTAGATTTTATAAGAGAGGCCCAGATTTTAATGTTAATTTGATAATGAAGAAAAGCACAAGTGACAATGAAAACGCCAATGGTTTTACATGATACCCAGGCCTAGGATTAGCTATTTCCCTATTTTGATGGATCTTTGCCTATTTATTTTCTGTATTTCTATTGTTATTATATCAGTAGGAATTCATAGCTGTGAGCAGACTTACATTACCCTTGACGACATAGTTTGAGTCTGTGGTGATGTCTCTAGCTAGGCCAAAATCACAGATCTTTGCCACTCTTCCTTGGGTCAATAGGATGTTTCGAGCAGCAAGGTCTCTGTGAATGCACTATAACAGGACACATACATAATATGATGACACATAAACAACTGACTTTCATTAGACATGAATGATGTTCTGCTTTTAATGGACATTGCTGTAGAATTTTCTATGCTGAACTTTGTAATGCACAATTACTGAGAGTGACACGCAACATCTCTGGACACAGTATCTGCTGCTCTACAGGGTATACATTTTTCAAAAACATTTGTTTTAGATCTGTTGCATGACCAACATGAACAGCTCTTCTCATGCCAGTACACACGTTTACACACACACAAAGTCTGGTTATCAGGTGTGAGGAGCTTATCCAAATATAAAATTCGACAGCTGTTCACCTTAAGTCTGCAAACTGTGTGGCAGAAACTTACATTTTTGGAAGCTAAGAACTCCATGCCTTTGGCCACTTGGTATGAGAAGCTTAAGAGATCTTCTGTGTCGAGAGACATATCATCCTCATCGAACATATCACCCTCTTTGTCAGCTTCGACGTATTGGCCACCTAAGAGGATTGATAGTTAAAAGAATAATTATTTTTCTGTTGCTTTAGTTAGGTGTTTTAAAGTTTTCTAGGTTAAATGAAATTTGATGAATGGCTGGCTTGCCTTTGCGTAGTGACTGTCTCCGCTCAGAGGACGAGCTCGACAGTCGGTTGCCAGCAACAGAAGGCCTCATGCTCATGTAGCCATTCAAGCTGTCACTGTGAAGAGGAAAGGAGCAGTCTGGTCTGAGCTGAGACCTGCCGTCCAAATACTCTCCCACGCACGTTCTGTATTGAAAATACTAGTACTCTCATTTTTCCCCCCACCACAAATCACTCTTAATGCACACAGAAAAACAAGCCTCACCCTTCTGCAACTCTCTGTTGCATGAGGTTGCGGTAGTAATAGTTTTCCTCCAGCTTATAGGTGATGAAAGACTCTCTCTTTCGCCGGAGAAAATTAAGAAGATCTCCAAAGCAGCAGTATTCAGTAATAACCAGTGTAGGGCCTAAAGATGGAGAAACATGTCTCATCAGAATAAGCTTCCTAAATGAACAACATATAAAAAGCATTACACAGCTATTTTCCATTACAGACACAAGCTTCACTGTATTTTATGTGGCAGCTAAACCAAAAGATTTTGTAATTAGAAAGTGTAAGAAAAAGGATTAATGCTTTTAAAAACTGTTTAAAAATAAAAGTATCAGTTGTGGTATGTGTTTGTATTCAACACTGTCATTATATTTAGAACCATGTTTCACTTGACAGACAGCTGTGCACATCTCAAGCCTGAAATATTTGCTAATTCTTGGCTTCCTCAGTTAATTAAAGGACCTTCGTTAAATTGAATAGAATTGACTCGGAATGGGAATTTCTTTAGCTAATTTTAATGTCCAGATGGACGTTCATCTGATCTAATTTGCTCTGCGACTTTCTGCCTTTATAAACAGGATATCCCTGTATTTAGATCTCTCAATTTTCCCAACAAGTCAGACCAGCAGCTCTTTCTTTGCTGAAGCAAAGCATCCACACAGCATTATGCTGCCTTGACCATGTATTTTGAGTTTCCATTTCTCCATATCTTATATTTACAATTGCAAGAAAAAAAAAAACATTCATCATCCGTCATTTTCTCTCCACTTCCCACTTACGTGTTACCTAAAAAAAATACCTGCATTAATACTTTAGGGTTGTAAATATTTTTACAAGGCCCCATAATTAGTAGTAATTGTATTATTAGTAATTTGTCATATGACACAAAACCATCCACAATCACTACTAGACAAACTCTTCCAGTTTTAATCTAATATTTAAACTCTAGAACAACATTGGTGCCACACCTCCAACAGTGCAGGCTCCGAGCAGGTTGACAATGTTTATGTGGTTTCCCAAGTAACTGAGGACTTTCAGCTCCGACATCAGGGCCTCCTTCTCTGTGGCGTGAGCGCTGGCTGTAAGAAAAGCAGCATGACCCGTATTTTTAAAAGAAGCAAAGTCTGCACATCTTGAAAAATGATTATATATCCTCATTTAATAATTTTGCTGACTAACCAAATAAATTCCACCTGGAGGCTAAATATTGTTATGATAATATTGGCCTGTGCTGAACACCTGCAGGCAATCCTTAGAGCTACTGTGTACATTTCTAAGATTTTTTCTTTGTACATGCAGTGACAGAGCTTACACTTGAGCATTTTCACTGCCACCGTCATGACAGAATCAGCATTGGCAAGTCCATACGCGGTGGCTTCAACCACTTTTCCAAATGCACCAGATCCCAGTGTCTTCCCTGAAAAAAAGAAGGTCAGATACAAAAATGTTATCCCCTTTCTTCTTTTTCCTTCCAAAAACAGACAGTGAACCAGTGCTTTCAGGACTACTACAGTTTTAGCCCTCAGGCTGTGTGTGCAGTCACCAGGACGTGTAGGATCCTGTTTGAAGAGCGCTGTTGAAAACAACACCCAGAATACGTCAACAATATTATGTTTGCATAGGAGGAGTGTGGTTTCTTTCTCATTCAGCTCTGGAACGAGTTGGTCAGTTAACACCGACACAGCTAATACCTTAATGCAGTGTACACATTTGTAAAAAGAAAATGTTAAATCCGCGTGAAGTGGCTGTAGGGTATCATCATTTGAGTTAAGTCATATTGACAGTAAAGTCTGCCTAATGCATCCAACCTCATTTATCTCTCCAAATGTATCTACACTTGGCATATAACAGCCTGACAACACATAAAGGACATAAGCGATGCAATGTGTTTTGTATGATGGATTAATGGTATTAAAGTTGCTATTCAAGAACGCCCACTCTAACGGACTTTGGTAAAGGCGTACTCACCGAAACGCAAGTTGCTCCGTGGGAACTCCCACTGGTGATCGTACGGCAGCTGCGTGGGGTCAATATACACGTAGTTGTTTCCGTGGATTCCTTCAATTACTTTCCATTGAATCTGGTATTTTGGTTTCTAAAAAAAAGAAAAAAGATGCTCAAATGAGTTAATGAGTTTGTGACAGACTTAACCTGTGATTGACTGATGGGTGTGCCTCACGGAGTAAAAGCTCAACCCGGTCTTACCTGCATGTACTTGTAGAATAGCATGATAACAATGAGGCAGAGGATGCCTGCTGCTGATATGAACCCAATCAGCAGAGGACTGAATAGATCGTGCATAACGCTTTTCTCTGCAGGGAGACAGAAATGATAATGTTAGATAATGAAAGACCCAATCAGAGACTCTTTCATTAGTTTGTCATGTGTATACTGTATATGACATTGTAAAGGGGCATTAACGTAAGCCAGAAAAGACTAAGCAACAGTGAAGCACGCATTGATCAAATAGCAGTAAACTAATCCAATTAACCATGTAACATAGATAAATGCACCCCTTTTATTTACTAAATGCAATGTTTGCACCTCATTCTGCTCTAATGTCATGAGACTATGCACAATTCTTGTCAGTACTTCTGCTGCTTTTGCAGCTGTGCTGTTGAGCACTTGTATGTAATCAATGTTCTGTTCCTTTGTGTCTGGCAGGTTGTGATGCCTCATTGTTTTGCTCCTCTGCACACACTGGGTGTAATAAGCTCTTTAGCGATAAGAAGCTTTCTCTCCACTTCAAATCTGAGAATGCAGAGTCTGCAGGAACTAATCCCCTGTAAACCTGTCAGTGGGTTCTAAAGCAATGTTTTCTTTGCTGCAGCTCACTGACACCTATAAGCCTCCCACAGACCACTGAATGCCCACTGCTGAGGATCCTACTGTGCTCCTACATTCTGAAGCGCCTCCGCCTGGTCTGCTGTTACTCTGTGTTCAACAAATCTTGGGACTGGCTTCCAAAGACATGTCCTGCCTGGCCACACACACTGACTCTACATACTGCACACCCACATGGCAACAGTTAGCCTCCCCCCCCCCCACCATACACAAAGATAACGCTGCACGCTCAGATAGAAACAATTTTGGTGTACTTTCAGCTGCAGTGCCAATGCTTTTAGGACACCATGTAGCAGATGGTAAGGCAGTTGCAGGAGAAGGGATTTAGAGTCATAACGTACACAAAGGACTAAAGCTAATTCCTATTTGCAGCAAAATATAACTGAGGTAGTACATATTTGCTTATGTTTACCAAATCGATGAGAATCTGCCAAGTAGCAGTAAGTTCAGGGTTAATCTTTGCCAAAAGCCATGTTTTTAGAAAACATTTTGAGCCGAGGAATTATCCCTTGTTGGATTTACTGAGGGTGCAACCCTGCTGAGATAATCAAGATGACAGAACTGAGATTGACAGGCAGTTTGCTGTTTCAACAAAACCTGTAGTTTTTATTTGATGTGGGGCTAATAAACCACAAAAGTAAAAAGATGAATTCTTGTAGCTCAAGAGAGAAAATACTTAGAAGATAACAACAGTACAGAAAACATTTTAAACATGTCCAGTAAGAATCGACGTAGAAATAAGCAAAATTGAGACAACTGCTGAGGAAGTCTTTATTTGATTTATTTATCCTTGTCAAAGAGGAACAAATCTAGAAATAAAAAAAAACTAAATAAACCTATTCATGCTTTAATAACAATTAGGAAAGCAGTGGGATGGGATTGTCTTGTTACCAGATTAATTAGTAAAGCAATAAAACACCACCTGCAGTAATATTTTTTTCCTGAAGGGTACTTTAACATGATAATTGTAAGACTCCTAATGAAACTCACATTTTCTGAAGTACTTATTGAATATATCTTTACATGCAAGGTAAGCTGTTTAAGTCAGGGTTAATAAGAAATTTCTCGCTCTGACTTCCAACTTCTATGGACCTTTTTGTAAACATTTTCAAATTCAAATTAAGCAGTAATAACTAAATTGCATAATCCATTTGTTTCCTCACAATCAAACAGAGTCTATAGTGGTTAAAGAAACATAGTATATCTAGACCACAATTATCAAGTTTAAAAACATATTAATTTTTTTTTTGTGTACGCTTTAACAGTTCACCAAATCTAAAAATTATGACTTTCAGAAGATTTCATGAACTTTTGAGTAAAAACTGTTTTTGTAGGGAAAAGTAAAAATTTGGTGCAACTTTACCACTTATAGAAAACAGTATAAAGGCTTGCTCTCCCTCAGCTGTGGCGACACACTCCAGAGTATTAAATCTTCCTCCGTTGATGTTGACTCGACTCTCCACCCCCGTCTTCCCAAACGCAGGGCTGACCAATGTGACTGTATTGACATTTTGTTCCTCCTGGGTGCCATTCTTCTGTTGGGAGCACCTAAAGGTAGAAATGTTTATTATTGCTCTATTACATTATGAAATTCTTTTGGCAAGCCTTGGCCTCCCTTTTACTAAACCCAGGTAAGAGATGCACTAAACAGCTGGCCTTTATTCAGAATTAACCACCTTGACCAGTTTTGCATAGAGATAAAAAAACTTCATTTTAGATATATATTTTTTTATAATTGATATTGGAATGAAAACAAATAGCTACCATAATTTTAGTTTGTAACGTTGATCTGTTACCAAATTATATTCACGCATATTTTTGAGAAGAACAAAAACAGATAAGGGGCAGGGGAACATGTTTTAAATTGGCATATTCCTACAATATCTACACATTTCTGGTGCCTTCAAAATAACTTATTTAATAAAATGCCTTGCACCTGAATTATTTATCTTAATGCAATATCGTACTTGGAAAAAGTAAAAATTCAAATGAGAAAACCATATAATGAAACAGCTGATTGTATATTAATACTAACCACAATCTGTTTAATTCAAAACAGCAAAAAGAATGAAACTTTTTGCCCATAAAACAAAACTTAAATGTTTAAAGTTTGCCCTGATTCTCCAGTGCCAACAGTTCTCTTTTACAGACAGTGGCCTATTGTTAACAATGTTTAGATTCACTTGACTTCCTCTTCCTGTCTAAAAATCAACACGCTTGTCGTTTGATGAGTATCAAGTAGATTTCATTTAATACTTCAATAAAACGATTGGGAAGGATTATCAAGAGTGACTCATCGCATGCGCTGCTTGGGACTACCGTTGCTCTGACAACCAGATGCTCCTCCCTCAACACTCCATATGTGGGGCAAGTTGCATTCAAGCTGATGGGTCTGATCACCTCCAATCACAAGTCGATTCTTAACAATCCCCTGTCACATTGCAGGGGGTGCAGGGAATCATCTCATCAGTGTTAACCAATCACAAGTCAGACCTGTCAAATCCTGCAATCCTTCATTCCATTGTTATCATCATTCCCTGACTCCATCCAGTGGGTCTTTGTATGACCTTTAAGACCCTTTGGTTATATTGTCCAGGCTTAATAATAGAAATAATAAAAAAAAAAGCCCACGTCTGATAAGCTATCTTCGCTTGTACTGTGAGAACTCATGGCATCACTGTTTTTGTTTTAGTATTACAGGCTGACAGATGATAATCCTGATTGATATTTAAAATACTACAGAAAACCAAGCAATTTAATTTTTCATTCTAATATCTGATCATAAAATAGTTGACATGTCATGTTTTAAGTTTAGCCATAGTCATCATTTCAATTCAGTTTATTTATATAGCGCCAAATTCACAACACATGTCATGTCAAGGCACTTTACAGTTCAACCAGATCATACAGTCAAATTGATACAAAGTTTTCTATCTAAGGAAAACCAGTTGATTGCATCGACTCATTGACTCAAATACAATCCCTCACACTAAGCATGACAACAGAAATAAAAGGACTAAAAAAAGAAAAGTTTTACAGACTTCTTGATTTTATGTATTTGTCCAGTTTCTGAAAGCCTCACCTGACGTAATGCTCACAGTAGTACCATTTGATCTGGGGGGCAGGGTATCCTTCAGCCACACAGCGCACCTGTCCATCCACTGGGCCCTCATAAGATATAATCTCAGGCTTACCTGGTAAACAAAAGTTAACGTCAGACTGTTGACCGTTAAGCAATAAAATGCAGATTGAAGATAAGGCTTTTGCACCATTTATATCTGTAAGAGCAGAGAGTTAAACTTCATTTTATTACATTCCTAGAAGTCCAATCAGCAGTGTCAGCTGCTAAAGATTCTAGCACTCTGGAGAAATACATTTAATGATATGGCCTAAGGGTAAATGAAACCTTTAACAAAAAGCATTACATTACTTACTGATTACAAAGATGGTGAAGGTCTGATTTACCACCATGGCGCCGTTGGAGGCTTCAAAGGTATAAATGCCACCTTCTGCTACCTTGAGCCGAACCAGCCTCAGCTCGCTGCTGTAACTGAACAGGAGATGAAGACATTTTTAGCATGAATGCTTTTTTTACTGCTTTAGGTGATGAGGGAATAGAAAATAACTGATAATCATTGGCATCTAGCCCTGACTATTTCACAAGTGCTAATCTATCTATATGGACTCTGGATAATGAGGGTTTTATTATTATTAAGTATTGTGTTCTTTTTTATACATCTGAGTAACATTTATTGACTTGTGTCCAGCTAATGAAAGGCTATATCTTAATCATTTCCATATAACAGTGGTGTTTGGTCAAATATGGGAGACATGTGTGCCTGCATAACACCTAATAATTTTTTTTCTCCTACACATTTCATTAACTTGAGGCAAATAGCAGCTGACGTTTGTAATCTGGCCTTGATTGCTTAAAAAGAAACCCTTGAACGAGATTTTTTTGTCTCCAGCTGTTTTTCTCAAAAAGCAGTGACCTAAAGCTGCTAAATTCCATTAGATGCAACTCTCATGTTCTGGTACATGTAGTTCAAATGGTTTGCGTGTGCTGACACCTGTAGTCTTTGCTGTCCATGCTGATCACGTGGTCACTGGCGTTTTTCAGTTTGCGGCCCATGAAGCTCCAGGAGATGCTATGTGGTTTTGGGTATGCCTCCATTTTAACTTTCAATGACAAACTCTCACCTGATCGAACATGGAAGGTTCTGTTGTAGATTTCTGATAGGCTGATAAATCCCCTTTCTGAAACATGAAAAAATGGGGCATTTATGTAAGACATCCTGTGGAAATTTAAAATAGCTGGTATGGGGATTTTCTGGTACATAAAATTAATTCAGTTTTCATGAAAATACTTTACAATTGTGTGTCAAATGTATCAATTTAATAGATTAATTATTTCTCAAAATATGGACATTTTAGGAGAGATGTTTGGTTTCTTTCTAGCAGAAAATTAGCCAATATCTAAAAGTTCATTTCAGGCATTAATGGGCTGCATAATAGCTTTGTTTAGCCTGTGGCCTGATTAAACGCTGTGCTAAACTGCGGTCTTGTCAGGAGTTAGATGAGAAGAGTCCCAACGATTAAACAGAATGTCTTAAAGCAAAAAAGTCAGCATAATAATGTTAATTTATCTTATATGTTATTTCAGTAAACTTGATCTAGATAAAACATTTCCTGTTTTAATCATGAAAAAAACTTCTTTACCATTTAATTCAGAATACAATTTGAAAGCAGGGTAGTTTTGCTCTTTGAGTGTAGTCCATGCAGATTAAAACTGAAAACAGTAAAATTCCCAACTTTCAGCAGTTAAATCAATTTAAAGTCACTCCCTTTAGCATCTGCAACAGTCTGACTTTTTCAAAACTCACCAACAAAACAAAGATAACCAGAGAGGAACAGATTAGAAAACAGAACTTAAAGTATACCAAAGCTATAAATCTCTATATTTATTGTTTTTTTTTTTTAGTTTGCTCCTACATCCTCTCAAAATATTACTCTTTTCAACTCAAAGTTAAGCAAAAACAGAAATGTTTAGCAAAAAGCTCTTTTTGAGGAAAATGTTTTTTAAAAACTAGAAATGTTCCATGTGTAATTTCTTAAATATAACTAATATTGGATTAAACAAGGCTGAACTTTTATTTTTCAATACTAACCATAAACATCCAGCCACACCGACATCGTGCTGTTTCCTTTCTCATTTTCAGCTTCACATTTGTAACTCCCAGCATCTTGTGGACGTACTGCTGCTATTTGCAGTGTGGCACTGTGCGTATGAATGTAGTTCGCCGTCTGGATACGTGCAGTGCCATCAACCTTTGGTTGTTGCTGTGGATACCAGACGGCACCCTGTCAACGCCCAGAGATCTCTAGAGATTAACCCCGAATGCATGTCTATCCTTGCCAAGCAAATAGTAAAAAAGAAACACATGCATGCAACCACAGATGCAAGCTCTCCATTCCGCCACTATTGCATTCTGCAGAGCACACATACATCCAAAATCCTTAGCACATGCAGAGACAACTTTGACCCTTTTCCTCTTGCACATTCATACACATGATGAAAATGCAACATAAAGGTAAATGCCCTTTCGGACATGTGAACATGCATAGCACATCCTACAGCAAACATAAAGCTGATGAATCTCACCGAGCCAGGTGGTGCCGTCCACTTCACTTTGAGGTCTCCATTGACATTTGTGGCATTGCAGGTGATTGACAGACTCTGATTTCGAGTTAGAATTATTCTCCTGGGATGCTGCACCTGGATTTTAGGAGGACCAACAGGCACTGAAAGAAGACAAGTTGATCTAAATCAGAGCTGGGCCAAAAATTACCAAAAAGGATTTTTCACGGACTTTGCAAACTTAGTAACACTTGCATTGAACTCAGCGGCACCTGTTACCTGGATTAACTGTCAGAGAGTATTCCTCAGATCTGATGTGTTTATTCTGAAGTGTCCCTGAGCACACATAGCATCCCTCATAAGTCTTTTTTATATTGTAGATGAAGATGCCTTGCTCCAAGCTAGTAGAAAACTGGAGACCAGGGGAGAGGGCTCTTCCGGAGCATGTTTCCAAACCTAAACTGCTCAGACTTGGATCAGTCGTGTGGCATGGTATGATAGCAGTGTCTCCCTCACGATAAAGAATACTGGACAGAAATGGTTTTCTGAAAAGTCTCTCAGGATCTGTCAAGAAAATACATAAATTGGGAAAACTTTTGTCAGAGAGTTGCAAGCAGGGCTTCACACTGAATTGCTTAAGCTTTATAGCTATTTTGTGCTGATGTTCAATACTCAAAATAAATGCTGCTGATGAAATTACATCTATGTGAACAATGTCTATGGGTTTAGTATATTTTTATAACATATATACTATATGTTATAAAGATATTTTCAGTTTCCATGTGGCTCAATTTTAATGAAAATGTCACAAAACATACAATAGAGATGCAGCAATTAAACATGGGAATTTAAACCAGATGTAATAATAGAAATAAGGATCGGGGTTAGAGCTATTTGACAGCTCTATTATTCAGGATTTGCTATATCAACAGAAGCATCCAGCCACTGAGGCAAAAGCAAACTCTGGTGGCATAATCTTATCCATATAGTTAGCACATTCCCTTGAAGTTCTTTTTAAAATGTCCCAAAACAAACAAGGTATTTTATGTAATGATACACTTAAGTTGAAAAGCAGTCTGTTGTTTCTAAGACAGATGTGGGGCTGTTAAGCAAATGATCAGCACATGATAAGAGCCTGCAGTGATGGCACGGAGCCAAATGGATGTTGGGCCACAAAGAGAAGAAAAGATAGTAAAACTCAGTTCTGCACTTGATAAATAGCTCTACAATCTACCACACCTGTGTAGAGAAACATACACCCTCTTCTGCAAACAAATGTACAAACTCTGTTTCCTGTCAGAGAAGAGAATACTTGCCAAAAACGTGCTCTGCTTCTGACTCGAGTCTTAATTCCTAATGATTTAAGTTGTGCTGACCTTACATACAAATCCATTGCTGTTTTACACACTAATAGCCATGGAATTTCACACAGATACCTTTCACATAGACGAAAATGGAGGCTTCCTCACTGGATTTCTCATCCCGGCAGATGTAGCGGCCCCGATGAAAAGCCTGAGCCTTTGGGTAGTGCAATATCAACATCCCATCTTTCTCCGTAGCCTTAACAGGCTTGTTCCGATTCCCTCGCCACCACAGTGACCTGTTTTCACTCTTGCAGCGCAGGTCAATGGGATGGTTGAGCAGAACAACGATGTGGGGCTCGTTAGGGATAATAGTGGGCTTTGTGTTGCCTAAAACGGGATTGGAAAGATTTATGACATGAGGGAAATTTTCTCAATACTACAGAGTTAACATACCAAAACATATATATTACCCACACAATGCATCTGGACTATGAGACCCTAAAAACAAATGTCTTATGCAAAGGTTAATAATTCACACTCAAAACATGACAAATCCATACACATAAGCCCTACCAAATAACATGTCAGTTGATACATGCAAGGTATAAGCAGCTAATTACTGGAACTAGTTAGGATTTGCATCATGTTTTAAATGAAACAAAACAGCAAATAATAATTTCTGCCAGCTTGAGAGTCACCAAAGTAACAAGACTCCCCCCCCTCCAAAAAAAAACAACAAAAAAACAAAATACAAAAAAACTCTCTCATCAGCTATCATCATGGGAATCTTTCAATTCTTCAAATTTTGAAGTTGGTAGAGTGCTAAGTGTCAGATGAAACACAATCTAATTTGTGCAACACACTCCTGAATCAAAGTTACAGTTTGTTATAGGACTGGTCCAGTACTAGCTTCTGTTTTTTGTTGCTCTAAAATGGTTTAAAGTTAATCATGTCCTGCTCGAAATAATGTATTGAAAGTAATAAGTATGAACAAAAGAAAGTAATAAGTATGAATGAATTTGCTAAAACAGTATTTTTACAAGATTAAAGTTCCATCCATCCATCCATCCATCCATCCATCCATCCATCCATCCATCCATCCATCCATCCATCCATCCATCCATCCATCCATCCATCCATCCATCCATCCATCCATCCATCCATCCATCCATCCATCCATCAGGGTTAAGGGGGTGTTTATGTGAAGGAAGGGCAAACCCACATATACCCACAAACACACACGCCTAAGGGCAGTTTAGAATCATCAATCAACCTAACAGTCATATTTTTGGATTGTGGAAGGAAGCTGGTGTACCAAGAGAGGACCTTTATCTGTGACAACATGCAACACATTCTTGTTGGAAGGCAACTGTGCTACAAGCTGTAATACCATCTTAATCAATGAAGGTTTCATTCAGATCAATTAAATATAAAGTAGGCCATATTTCTATTGGTGATTTTATTTGTGTGCTAAACTATTTGGAATATCATCTTTGGAGCAGAAGTCAATGTTGGATCATTGTCTTAAAATGACAGTTTTTTCAAGAATTATGAGCCTCTTCTCAAACTGAACAAACTTGGTCTCAAATTTTAAGGTAATGTTGGCTGAAAAACTACCCAGCCTTGATTAGATGACCCAGCAGTTTTTAAAGTGTAACAACTGTGTTTATACACTGCGAATTAAACACTCAGTGTTGTGACACATGGTGGGGCAGTGTATAACATGTTGCTTTGTAACAAGGTTCTGGTTTTCGATTCATGGCCCAGGGTCTTGCGTGGGTTCTCCTCAGGTAGTCCGGCTTCCTCCCACTGTCTAAAAACATGACTGTTAGGTTAATGGGCTTCTCTAAAATTTTCTTAGATGTGAGTGTGGTGGACTGTCTTTTTGTATCTGCCCTACAACAGATTGGCAATCTTGCCTCTCAACCACAGACTGCCGAAGATCGGCACCAGCCCCACCACGACCCTGGCTGAATAAGTGGGAGAAGATGGATGGAGTGTTGTGACACAGGAGATGAAATCTTAAACATAACATCAAGTACTATATTCCTGTAAATGACCAAAGCATTTAATCTGTCACCATATACATTACCTCCATCATCCAGTGATTTCTTAGGAAAACTATTTATTCTTCACAGCCACAATAAACAGACGGACAACATAAATGCCTGGTTTTACTCTGACAAAAACTATGTTTTTCGGGTAAATCCATTTTAGGTAATCAGTATAAAACACCACAGTGGTGGTGCAAAAATAGGCAGCTCCTGATTAAGATACCCTCAAAGTCCCCACTTAGATACAAAAAAGGAGGTTCTGTTTAATTAAGCTTGCACTGACATTCTCAATACAGGATCTGTCAAAACACTGAATGACTAAACATAGGAGCTTTAAAAAAAAAAAGGATGTACAGATGAGGATGTACAGATGAGAGTCCACCAACACCCGGAAAACTAGAGCTTTAATCTGGAGTACGAAGTGGAAATTAAAAGGATTCTGGAATAATGTCGTTTATATATGTTGTTACACACTAAAACGTGTTTTTTTTCCCTTTTAAATAATTATGTTTCAAAAACGTATGCATATTAAACTATCTGGTAATAGCGGTTTAATGGGATGGGGGCAGCAACATTTATAGGAGTGGCCAAAGCAAGCAAACTCCCTCTCACACACAAACTAGTTATTTCCCGCTATCCTTATGGGGACTTTGCATCGGCTTCAACTCCATTCATTTCTATGGCCTTACCCTGACCTCTACCCTAACCATTACAGGCAGACAACTAACCATAAACCTAATCTAAACGCATTTCACACCTTAGTCCTAAACCTAACCCCCAGAATAGAACCGTTTCTCATGGGAATCAGTCGTTGGTCCCCATAAGTACCTGGTCATTAACAAAATATTGGCCACACAAATACACAAGCACACACGATTTGGTGGACACATCCTAGAAGGGAGTTGTAAATGTCTTAAAACAAATTCACCTCTTAACTTCATAATGCTTTTAACCTTGAGTCAACAGAGGGTGCGCGTCTGACGCCAAATATTTTTTACAGATAATTTTTGCAAAAAGCTTTTATACCCGGATAAGGAAACAACACAATAGAGAAGTGATATTACAATATCGAGCATGTTATATAATTTAAAGATTAATTCTTTAACGTGTTTATTTACAGCATCATCATTATAAAACCGGGCTCGTTATCTGTACCCCGTGCGCAAGCGGGCTTTAGGAAAACTTCATGGCGTGCCCTGTTGCATCACATGACCGTTCCTGAGCACACTGCTCCCAATGCTGCCCTCATTCAAACCCTGGCAGATGATCAATATCGCGTGTGTTCAGTGTTCTTGATCACCGTCTCAATCAGCGTTGGTCGGATGGAAGAGGCTATGAAGTCCACCTGACGCCGCCCATGGAGCCTCCACCAGGGCGCAGCGAGTGCGCAAAGCAAAAACAAATCGCTGTCTCAATTTCTTCTTTCAAACCGGCTGTACTGAACTTTTTTCTTATTTTTTTTCCATAAATTTGCCTTTAATCTCTAACTGGGAATTCCAGCTGTGTATAATTAAAAAAAAATAATACAGATATGCCTCCGGGTGGGCATCTATCTACTTCCTCGAAACTAACCTAAACAAAAGGTGGCCACACTGTCCGCATTAATAAATAGGTTAAAAACATGTTTTATTTTGGCTTTATTGTGGACCTCGGCCTTCATGGTCAGGGACCAGGTGATATGCCAAGTCATAATAAATGCAATATGCTTTTAAGCTGCAGCCCACTCAGAGAGGGGACAGGTTTAAAAACTTCCTCGTGAATCAAACATATCTCGGAACGGGTGAAAAACAAGCCTGTCAAACGGCTGTGGATCTAACTCGTTTGCATGATTCCTAGGAATCACAAACCATTATTTTTACATAGTGACGGTTATGCGCTGCTGGTATATTTGCATCATACTCAATATTACTCGATAATCAGCTTTAACCCTACTGGCTTAAATTTATTTATTTATTGTCTTAATTACGCCCTGTTTCTTGATTAAAGCTTAAATTATTTAAGTAAGTCTCGCATTCAAATAGTCAGAGTATCTGCTTCCCTCATTGGGTTTCTGTGGCTTCAGGTTGTCTCTTCAGACTTAGGATCCGACTCCTGATACACAGAAAAAGTATTCCAATGCTGATGTAAAAATGTAAGGAAACTAATCTAAAAAAATTAAATAATTCATTGTTAATCTTCAACTTCACCCTTTCCTGTGAGTAAATAGTAACAAGTTGAGCGTGTAATATGACACGTCAAACACCCATGCTCTGCAGCCTTACCTAGGTGGAAGCTTAGCTGTAAAAAAACAAACAGCAGTATCCAGAGGTATTCCATAGTTAGTATTCCATGGGTCTAGCTGTGAGGTGAGCCAGTGGCGCAGTGGTCTAGGTAGCTCTCGATCGCACTCGCCGAGCGCGTCGGGCTTGTGGGAAGTTTGACAGCGGAGCTCTGACAGAGGCGCGCTTCTCACAGAGCTTTAAAGGCACAGATGCTCAGCAGTGTCTCTGAAAGCATGCTGTTGTCCTGCAGCGTGCCGGAGGGGACGGTGCGGGCCCACCAGGTGGCTCTGCCTGAGGAGGGAAGTCAACTGCATGTTGGTAGGAGTCCAGTGGTGGAGCCTCTTTTACTGACAGAGAGAGAGAGAAAGAGGAAGAGAGAGAGGGAGGTGTCACTGTGTGGCCACTAGTCTCTGCCTTATGAAAAAAAGAAAAACAAAAATAGACAGACATGCAGAAAGATGAAGAAAAGAGACCTGGTTATCCAAACCCAAATAAGAGCATCTTATTTGGTTAATCCCCATCACTTTTTTACGTTTTACA
>NW_015150796.1:467879-472763 GCF_000732505.1 Cyprinodon variegatus
CTTCATAGATTTAGAGCAACAGCATACTTCAATGGCCCCTCTATTGAAAGCATAGTACCAAATCAGTTTTATATGATAATATATTTAGGCACAGAAAATGTAACAGATTGGCCACTCAGATAAATTATATATTTTTATTTAATGTAAAGGTTTAGGAAAACAGCGATTTAAAGGTACACCTAGCTTTAGCTATATTGAGATAGGATTCTAATCTATGTCTTCAGATTTTTGGCACTGTGAAAAAAAAAAAAAAAAAAGAACTATTGCACTGTTCTTTTTTAATTTCACTCTTTTGCTCTTTCCCACCATGAAAACAATAGCACACTGTGAGCCCGGTAGTAAAATTGGCCTAGAACCGCTACTGGGTTTTATGCTCCATCACTTTAAACTAAATAAAAAGATTCACATTTCATTCTATTGGGTAGGTTTTAATGCTTTTAGTCCATTATTGTGGTTTGAAAAACTTTGTGTGGCTGCCACAAATTCTCCTGTTGGGTCAAAAGTTTGCATTGACTGCAGCTCATAATTTCAAACAGATTTAATCATTTTACATTCTGAGTTTTGTGTTATACATTACGTCACATGCTTTTTGTGGGCAGATACACTTTATACGTGAGACCTCTGGTCAGAAGTGAGCAGTGGGTAACTTTTTCCGCTATGTGCAAAATGTGGGGCAGAGAGCCTCCACTGCACATGGTCCTGGTCACAATCTACCTGGCAGCATTATGCTTTCTGAAGGTAAATGAAAGCAGATGAAGCTCAATATAGGGTAGTCCTGGAAAATAAAACCTGTGGGTAAATGTAAACAACTTTGAGAATGGAGCATAAAATGACAATACATAACATAACCGCTTCTTCACAAAACAGCAGAACATCTTGAGTCACAAAACAGGCAACTAACGGAGACTCTTCCTGACCACTACATTTATAACAATGCTTTGGAAAAATTTGGCAAGGAGCTCCTATTATTTCAATATTTAATACTAAAAAAGCGATTTTGAATGAAGTTGTTTTATTTTGTAAAAATCTTGTATCTATTCACAAATTAAATTCTAAATTTAAAATGGAAACAGATTAAATTCAAATCTATGGTCAAACCATTTCAAAAATGCATATTGTGACTGACTGTATCAAATGCAACCTAAGTACAGATAAAAGTCCATTATCTGAGGCCATGAAAATATAGTTAGTGACTTTCACTAGTCAATTCAATTCAGTTTATTTCTATAGCGCCAATTCACAACACATGTCATCTCAAGTCACTTTACAGTTCATCAGATCATCCAGTCAAATTGATTCAAAGTTTCTATCTAAGGAAAACCAGTTGATTGCATTGACTCATTGACTCAAATACAATCCCTCACACTAAGCATGCTTGTAGCGACAGTGGAGAGGAAAAACTCCCTTTTAACAGAAAGAAACCTCCAGCAGAACCAGGCTCACTGTGAGCGGCCATCAGCTGAGGCCGACTGGGGTTCAAGGAGACAGAAGCAGAGATGCAAAAGCCAACTGTAAAAGGCGGCCCCGTCCAAGAAACATACAGCCAGGCAAACGAGCTCTGAGTCAGCTATCATGTCAGAGGATGAAGAGAGCCCATCCAGCTAGTCACAGTAAGAGAAACTGGACTTGACTGAAAAACAGGCCGATTTCCAACATCTATACACAAAGGTGTTGATGGCAGCAGCACAGCTGATATTTCTCTCCAGGATGGAGAGAGTCACTTATGATATTTGCAAGTTCTTTTCATGAATTTTGAAAAGAAAGGAATACTAGATACAGGTCTATAATTTTAATGAGTCATTTGGTTTTGTTCAAGACAATTTATCTCAAGTACATAATTTACAAGGAAAGGAAACTGCAGGTATTTGGATTTAAATTAAACATTTTATTATTGCTGCCTTAAATGCCTGTAACACATATTGTTGTATTAGAGATGTTTTAATCATATTTTAAAGGAGGTGTCAAGTAACAAACTATAAATACTTGGTTACTGTACTTAAGTACACTTTTTAGGTACTGATTTTTCTTCCTACTTCTGACTTCTACTCATTACATTTTCACACAATTATCTGTACTTTCTATTCCTGACATTTTTAAAATAAACGTTACTCGTTACTCTTGGCTTTGGTTTAATGTTTATAAATATTTATTTCACATCATGTGGGCCATCCAATGCAGATCATTGGTGCCATTCACATCTAGTGAAAACTACTCTAATTGGATGAATCATATAAAACAAACACTCATTGGTTAGCTATTCGTCAAATTTATGCTGACACCAAAGGAAATCATTAAAAGCAAGCAGGTGTTCTTCAAACTGCAATCGCGAATTATCTATGCCATGCTACAACATCGGATTTAGAAAAAGATTTTGAAATGTCTGAAAGGTCGGACGAAGGCGAGAGCGTATTGGGAGACAGAGACCAACAAGACATCCCTCATTCTTGGTTACTTTATACTTTTTATACTTTAAGTAGTTTTTTGAGCACAACCTTTTCACTTTTACTTAAGTAAAGAGGTCAAGTTGATAGTTCAACTTTTACTAGAGTGTTTTTAAACTGCAGTATCTATACGTCTACTTAGGTAACAAATGTGTGTACTTTTGACAACACTGTATTTTAAATTGGGTAGAATTCAAAGGAAATACTTCAATAATTTGGAAGTTGTGGGTTTAGTTAAAGCTAAAGATAACAGTCCAAAAAGAGTTTGGGTTCTATGATTACCTTTATCTAGGCCTTCTTTTCATAATAAATAGAATCTTATTTATAAAGAATCTCATAGAGTTATTCCTGCTAATAGCTGTAGACAGCTTAGCAAAGCTATGAAAGTTTGGCAGCTTTATTACAAAGAAAACTTTAACGTTTGTTATTAGCCTTTACTAACGAAGTGAAATATATTGATTTTTTTTTTATGTGGGGCCATATTATACATTCTCATCTTCTAAGAATAATAATTAGAAACAATTAAATGAAATTACACACAAATAAGATATCCATTTAGCATGTACACACCAAAATAAAGGGATAATACAATTCTTGGTAAAAGCTATTTCTAACTACGCTTACATAATTTTCTCTTTCCATCACCAAGGGAAACTAAAGTGTTATGAAACTCTAATAACATCATGTTATGGTAATCTCTTGTATAATGTCACAAATGCTCAAAAGTGTCATTTATGCTTTACAGAAAGTTACTGTTGTGCTTCTAAGCCTGACCAAGAGTTAACAGCTGCTTGCAGAGAGCGACACATTCTCAATGATTATATTTTGCGATCAGTTCAAATATTGAGCCAACGTGGCTTTTATCATTTGTTGTGCTGTTGGAGTAAAACCTACTTACGCAGTGATAAGAGATATTTTTCTTCTGCTTTTCAGAAAGTGTGTCAGCTGATATTAGCTTGGGGTGAGAGCAAATCAGCTCCGAGTGCATTGCGGAAACTTTGACAAAGCAGGCGGATAATATTAGCAAGAACTGTGAAAAATACAAACTTGAAACATGTTGAAAATTGATAATTCCAAAGATATCAAGAATTTTGTCAAAGCAAATGGTGTTCTGCATGAAATTGCAATTGTGGATGAAACTGAGCAATTCATTTGGGGAACCTAGGAAGACTTTCTTTAACGTGAGATGATCACAGGATAAGAAAATTACATCTCTTCAGATGAAATACTACTGTAGATAGCAGAGATAATTTTCCAGAGCAGGATACAGTAAAACAAATCATTTGCTCTGCCCAGATGGTCTGCATGAAATAAAAGCTGTCAACAAAACTGAGGGAAACCAAAACTCCAAGGAAACGATTAATTCTCAATAAATTTGAACAAAAAAAAAAAAAAATATTAAATTTGTCTGGCAAAATGTCCGACAGATATAACTTGGGACAAAACTGAAAGATTCAGACAGTGTAGACGATCCACAAAGTGAAACAATCCCAGAGAAAATGAATTTTGTTTAGTAGAAATGCTTGAAGGCAGAGATCATTTCTACAAAGCAAAGGACAGTAATATAAATTGTAATGTTAATCCAACCATGTATTTTGTAAGTTTTCCAACTCATTCAATAACAGTTGGATTAATGCCAGTATTAACCTGAGCATCACTGGAATTTTTTTTTTTGCATATGAAGGTTAAAGTTTTTGCAGGGACTCCATTTTCTGCACAACTATGCACCATCCAGGAAAATACTTTTTCCCTGAAGAAATTCACCAAGTTCGGATGAAAATTTCATAAGGCTGGTTAGATTAATGTGGTATTATCTGTGGGGTACACAGCTATGTCATGTGAAGGATGCCAGTTGGCTTCACTTTACATTTGGGAACTTGGTATCATCATTTCCCTAAGTCAGTGCAGTGGAACCACCTCTCTTCTTAACCGTTGGGTTGCTAAGGGGCCACATACAGGTCGGTGATATTTTCCATTGCATCTTGGAAAGAAAACAGTTTCACAACCACACTGTTGCTATAGTCCTTTATCTTGAATGTTAAAGCAAGGGAAAGTTCACATGGTCGTTCAGCAATCCATAAAACTCCACCAGCTTACTAAGTGCATCCAGGTTAAAGTCATTGAGGAGCAAAGCTGTTTACAGTAAGAGCAGGCTAGATTAGCTATTTTAACATGGGTGGTTCCAACCAGAGGTAAACAGGTGCCAGTGCCCCTGTAAAACTGTTGGGATCTGGAGATCTGCCACCTTCCTCCAGCAGAGGGCGCCCTGGGTCTCCTGAGCTGAAGCCACCTGCACACCTGAGGCTGATCATCCCATCAGGAGACCAGCTTTATAAGCAGCGGCTTGACTTCCCTTCAGTGCCAGAGTGTTAGACCAGTTATGGTTAGCAGAACCTGAGCCAAGCCTGCACATCTGAATCTCTCATTACTCAGAGGAGTAACC
>NW_015150796.1:474729-481494 GCF_000732505.1 Cyprinodon variegatus
AGCAGGGAATCAAGCAAATCAAAATGGCGGCACCCGTCACATTCAGTGTAAATGGGGTATAAGACTACACCTACTTAATATTATGTCTGACCTATTGTGACTAACATTTAGAATAGAAAATGACAGAAACAGAAATGCAAACAGCCAGTAATCTCACTGACGGTCTTATTTATTTAGCTAACATCCAGCTTCAAGTCTGATTAACTGTATCACTGTTGCTTTGTTAATGTTTGTATCCTGGTTTAACTCTTTTCTCACATTTTTTAGATATTTACATTCCGTAAATGTTTTTGTTTTTTACTTTGTACATATAAGTCTATTTCCCTTCTACCACTTGTTGTTGTATTTGGACTGACTCATTGTGTCTCAGAGTGACCAAGACGGATCTTAAACCTGATTGTCTTGATGGTTAGCTGTCCCTAAATAAGCAGCTCATAATGGAACGGACCAAAATCCATCTTGTTTCCCTCCCTTGGAACAACAACAAGCTAAGCACCTCATCATTTCATGGGTAACTTTGCCTCGGCGAGGTAAGACTTAGTAGTTAGATGTTGACTGGCTTATTAAAGGAGCTACGGAAACTATTTATGCTGAGGTTTATGATAAACATTCAAAATGTGTATCTTTGATGTTTCAATTTCATCTCCGTGAGGTTGTTTTTTTGTCTTCATGTTTGTGTTTCACTTGTTTGTCTCTGTTCACGTTTCTCCCAGTCCGGACTTACTGTGTTATGAATTGCCACTTGATTGCGTGTGTGTTTGGTCTGTGATCCAAAACTATTTACGACCAGTTTTTAGGCCGTTCCTGGCCTGTGGTTACTATCATAAGTCGTTGCTTATGTACCAGGGTTAGTCTGATTGCAGTAGCATGTTTGCGGCCTGTTGGCTAGCTTTTGCTGTTTTATTAAGAAAATAAAGCACCTTTCTATTTTAAATTGTAGTCGTATTGTGATTATTGAAACAGCAGTGACTGATTGCCTAAAAGTTACCTACCTAACTTTTGGTAAACAACTTGGATAGATAGAGAGAAATATTTTCCTTTTTGTTAATGATTAGTAACTCTGCTTAATTTATAAAACAGGTTATTGACATTTATTAATGGTGAAGACATCTTGGATTTAAACAGCCAGTTCAGGATGTCCAGCCAAAAAAGTAAGCGGTTAATAACACCTAGTAATTGAGCAAATTGTTAGTTATAATCATTTAACTAAAGATAATTACTTGGTCTTACCCACCATTTGAATGACATATAATCTAACTATAGCTATCAGTTCTAGTTAAAAATATATGAATAATCTGCTGGTAAAATTGCACAACACCCCATGTAAGGGATTATCATCCAAAAATTAGTCAAAGAGGGGAGAACACGGGTCTTTTCGACGCGCTGAATCCAAGGAGGACACATAAAGCTTTACTGCAGGTAGGAATGTTTATTGTACCCTTTTTCTGTGTAGCATTGTGCAATAGATAGACTTACAGACCTTGCGGTCAACAGAAATATTGGCACCTTGCCTTAGCCTCTCTCTGTATCAAACAAACAAACAGAACCCTAAGCAGATCCACGTGATATTCAATAGACAATCCTTCAGTTCCAGATACATGCCAACACCCCCTTTCAGCTCCACCCACACACATCCATACATACAGTACCTCTAAAGCCGGGCATACACTGTGCAATTTTTTTTAATCGTTGCACGCAGCTACTGCGCACAATGTACGACTAACCACAGCATTTAGTTGTACAGTGTGAGTTCACAGCTCACAATTTATTTTCTGCCCCACGCTCTCATGCGATCTACCTGCTCACACTGTATTACCAAAAACCATGTCGGACTGAGCTCCGCAGTGAGATGGAGATGCTCTGACCCGTCTATCTGGAAGCCAAACAAATAGAAGGGGAATATTAAGCTCACTAGAGTGAAATGCGCTGCTTGGCAATTTGTGCAATTCGGTGCTAAAAGCCCTGAAAAGAAAAGGTGACGACATATTTAGAAAAAAAGACATGGCTGAGCAAACGTGGCTACTACGTTCTCTCACTTTTACAGACAGAACTGCATTTTACTCATTCCATTCCTGCCACACTTCTGTGTTTACATCTGAGAGCAAGAATAAAAAGAACAATCCTTCTTTGCGCATGGGCTCTGAGCGATTTGCCCATGACGGTCGGGAGAAAACCAAACATTATATTAATAATAAATCTGCTTCCCAGAAAAGTTGGTGAAAGAAAGAAACGAGTGTTGCTTCTTTAAAGATACAAATCTTATCATATCACTGTGGATTTACCGTATTGCTGTAATGATATGACTATTATAGAGAAGTTTTATGGAAGAGGGATCTCTTCGTAAGTTCACGTCATTTTTGCCATGGTTCAGTTGAAAATGCCTTAAAGGCTCTGAGTGGGAGCGGCGAAAGAAAGTAGTGCTGCTGTTTTTTTATATTTTGTTTTTTTGTAAATAGAATTACCTACTACAATGGCAGAAAATGCAGGATGAGGTAGAGGAGTAGCAACAATCTTTGATCAGCCATTAATCTTAAATCAATTACCAACTACAGTTGTTGTAAAACGGGTCAAAGCAGGCTAAAATCCAATCAATTTGTTCTATCTAACTAAGTGTGCTTCCATGCAACAGTGTTTCCAAGGCTATAGAAAGGAAGAGAGAAAGCATTGTAATGATGTATATATTATCCAATAAAACACTACATGCTGTATGGGAAAGAAAGGAATAGCATGATCAGTCCTGGAATAATAAAAACATTCAGCATGAGCTCTTGTAGATATATCATGGATGCAGAACAATTCCCAGTTGTTTGAGGGAGGGAAGGCGCTTGCGCTAGTCAAATTGTTGCGTGCTAACATTGAGAAGACTGATTAAGTCATCATGATTCTATATTGGTTTGTAGCCATAAGTGGTGGTTCATTTTCTTGTTGCTACAACAAAATAAGAATGACAAACCACATGATGTAAAACAGTTCAAATCCAGGAACTTGCCAGTGGCCCAGTTTTATCTTGTGTTTCAGACAATGGCAGTGGAAGGGGATGTCTTTGTTGGGGGTGTTAAGACCCCCTCTGCCTTCTCTGTGTGCCAATCACACAGGCCCTGGATTTGCACTAAACATTTGGTAGAAAAAAGCATACCTATGAAACTCCTGCTCCCTTATGTGTGCTTGGACTGGTCAGATTACAAGCTGTGTGTTACTGCTAAAGATGTACTATCAACAACTGACAGGGAAATGTGACAAAATAACAGCCTTATATCTCCTCCGACATCACCTAACAGAGTCAAAAGCAAAAGAGGTCTAAAAATAATATTTGGGCACAGGCAACATCACCATTGTTTAACTACCTGCTGGGGCAGAATGACAGCACTAGAATGTTGTTCATTACTTCAACAGGACTACAGAGTACACAGCCCATTATAGAGCCACGGCTGCACAGCCAAACAGAGAGTGGGTACAAGTGACTGTGTGCACAGGAACTGATGGAAGCAACCTAACCCAGGCAGATGCTGGCAGTTAGAAATGAATGCTGACCAGACACAGAACTGTCTTCTTATAAGTAACAGCTATGTACTTAAAATTACCACAGAAAAAACATTTATGGAGGTTTACTCTAAAGCATCTCCACATTCCTTATGATGAACAGAGAGGGTTTTATCTGAGCTAAATCACCGACGCATTTAAAGTAGCTAAACCAGGGCTAGTCCAAGATAAGCAAACTAAGCTACTGCTTAGTGCCCCAGGGTATCTAGGATGCCCCAATGTCAAATACTTGTTGTATATATAACAACTTCCATATAAATGGAGTAAAAATCAAATATATAATTTCATGGAAGTATTGTAAATGTTTACATCAATTCCATCTGACCTTTATCATGTTAAAATCATTTAAAACAAAACAAAAATCATCTTCGGACCAGGTTGATACAAAGACAGGGAAAGATCAGTGTGAATTTCTCAGAGAACTAAGTAGTGATAAGGGTGCATTGGCTTCAGAGATGGCAAAGATTTCAGACATCCTATCCACCTTATTTTCAATTAAAATACAGACACATTTTAAGTGATAAGTGATATTTATGTAAGATTTCTGTCACTTACATTTCCTGTTACTGACCAGCTAATGCAAAACTTTCCTGTCGTAGCTAATACAGAGGGACTTGTTACCCAAACTCGTCATTATGGCTTTGAGAAAGATCCGGATCATTTGTATGGTTAGAGGTTGTCATTATAACTGGCATAAAAGGAAAGTTTACATGGAACAGGAATGTTATAATCATTGACCCCGTACAAGAGCTGAATGTAGAACTGAGGCACCCTACAACCTGAATCCCCCATTGAAGAATGAGGAATCTCTATGCATGTGGTTAAAAGCTGTAAATCTGAAGGAACCACCAAAGCGACCGTAAAACAGACCAGTAGGGGTGTGCTTCAGTGGCGCAGTGGTCAAATGGTCAAGCACGACCCATGTATGGAGGCCTTAGCCCTCGACGTGGCTGGCCTGGATTCAAATCTGGCCTGTGGTCCTTTGAAGCATTTCTCTCCCCCTCTCTCAACTATTTCCTGTAAGCCCACTGTATAGAAAAACAAATGACTAGTGCCATAAAAACCTCAAAAAAAACAAAACAGACCTGTAAAAGTTATGAGATGTATGCAAGTGCTTAACCATTTAAAACCCTGTAAGTAACAACTAAAATATTATCTGTTGTATTGTACTTGTGTGTGGATGGAGATTAAAGAAAGCCAGAGGAGCAGGAGTGTGACATAAGAAAACTAAGAGTAAAAAAAGTTACACAAGGGAGTAGTTGAATTAGAATTTAGAAAATTTTGGAGAGTCAGCAGAATACATGTACTTGACCTTGTATGGAAATTCCTAAATGACAATATGGATAATAATAAACAAAAAAGATGCAAAAAATTTTGGAATCAAAACTAAAACATCTATAAATCATGATGGCTTTAGCGCAATAAGGTCAGCTCACTAGTATTGTTAAAATAGCTAAAGCTGAATAAATTAAATTCATGAATTGTTCTCATCCACCTGTTTATGAAATTTCTTATTGTTCTTAAGTTTATATATCCACTGGTAACATTACTCAAAAAGATAAGGCTATTCTTTATTCCTACTAAGACAAAAGTTTAATTTCTGAATCAGCCTGTCAATCTATACCATGATGGTTTTCACTCATTGCTCATAATTTCCTTTTACAAAGCTCTTGTTGTTAACTGAAATGAAAGCTGCTTTTAAGCCTGATTCCATAAGAAATATATGCAAATCTGTTTCCAGTAAATGCTAGCTGTTCATTACCTGACACCAGGAGCTTTTTGTCTGGCTCTGAATGTGTTGTAATTGAGTTTTTTATACTTTCATCATATGCTATGTAAAATAATCCCTTATACTTTCTAGCTTAATAATGAGAGGACAAGAACTTTAAAGTAAATTAGGTAATTTTTTTTTTTTTTTTTACAAAACAGCAAGAAGTCATCAGAGTGTTCTGTTTGTGGGACATTTGTGTGGTTATGATTATAAAACTATGACAAGATCGAAAGGATGTAATAAACCAACAACAGCTAACACTCTTTGAAACACAATGGCCCATAATTCAAGAGCCTCCCATCCCTGAGTAAATGTGGATGTAGAGAATCACTTTTCAGAAATGAAGTATCAGTGTTACAGTACCAGCTTGGTTTTAACTTGATAACATAAAAATTGTTAGGTAGACTGGAGTCTGTGCTTAAATCAAGTCTTAATTTTTCTTTTTGCAAATAAGATGTGAACTAAGACTCAGTATCAAACTTGATTCCTAATGTTTGCCTGGCAGGTAAACACCTCTTGGACTCCAGTTGACACATTACAGTGAATGTTTCCAGCAGAGTACAATCCCTCTGGTATTTGTGACATAAGAAGCTGATTGGAATGTCTTGGGCTTTAACGATGTATCTTTCTTGAGCTTGTATGGTGAGTTGTTTTAACTCTTTGCAAATAAAATACTATAATTTACTCTAGACATTTTTATAAGGAATGCTTAAAGTTGTAGGAAAGTGGCTGTTCCAACCGTTGCACTTTCGAATTCTCCCGAGTGGTGCCCGACTTTACATGAGTGAATAAAGTGAATGTGATTGGTCGTTTATCAAGGGGGCAGGATTCATTTGGTGGAAGGTTCGCAAGCATGTTTGGTAGTGTTTTGTCGGAAGCATCTTGCTAACCAGTTAGAAACTTAGTGCTAGTAGGTTCCTAAAGGGAAATTACATTGAGACCAAGTAGCACTTCGCAACGACACTGTCAAGGAACACTATGGCCAGCGTAAATATGCAAGATGAGGGGAGTTTTGTGTTGGAGTTTGTGGATGAGTCTCCTCCGTCATACATTTTTTATTTAGAGGAAAGTGGGGACAAAAATGTTGTGGAAGAGGACGCCAGGGTGACAGGTTTGTTTGGTGTAGAAGGCTTACAGCCATACGTTTGAGCCCTTGCCTCGCAACGCTGCCAGTTCTGTTAGCTCTATGCCTGCCGAAGACACAGACATCCATCCCTGTGAACACTGGGACATAACTCAGTGGTAAAGTAAATTATTCTTATCTCTTATTTCAAACGTATATATTAACTGTGACATATGAATCAAGACACTATGACCCAAAAAATTTGGTGTTCAGGCTGATGTACAACTAACTGGCCTGCATAATATTACGAAAAAAAACCCAGAGATTTTAAGAAGGGATTTCTTTTTTAAATACAAATTTTCATTTTTTCAGGACAATAACACCTGATAAA
>NW_015150796.1:482833-484745 GCF_000732505.1 Cyprinodon variegatus
GTGAGTGTATATACATATTTAAGCAGGAATGATTTGACATTTAAATATGACTTCCCTACAACTTTAAGAAATATTTAAACTGTCTTAAGTTATTTGTGTGGTCAGGCATAGGCCTTTTGTATAGGTTTTATGTAAAAGTAAGTAGTTTAGTGTAATTCTGGCTTAAGTACATCCATCCACCAATCCATTTTCCATCACGCTTATCCCATGTGGGGTCACAAGGCATGCTGGTGCCTATCTCTAGCTGTCTACGGCCGAGAGGCGCGGTACACCCTAGACAGGTCAACAGTCCATCTCAGAGACTTACAGGAGCAGGTATTTCCAAGCAGTCTCCCATCCAAGTACTAACCAGGCCCAACCCTTCCTAGCTTCCGAGGTCAGACGAGATCGGGCGTGTTTTAAAATAAAAATGTTTTTATTATCAAAAGTACAAAGAATTTACAACACAATCACATTAAATAAAACAAACATGAAACATATGGTTTAAAGGAATTATATATTACAGAAAATCAACAACCAAGTAATCATTGGAAACAGAAAAGAAAGAACAATCAGATACAAAAAATCCTCAAACTCAGAAACGGGCAGAAACAAACTATGGACATTACTTTTACAAAATACTTTTAAAATTGCTCACCACATTAATCCATTTATTCTCAAAGTGCATGAAATTCCGTCTTTTCCAAATACCCGTTCAATGAATGTCGAAAATATTCCCAAAAACAAATAAAATATCCCAGTTTATGAGTTCGCTTTTAACAGACCAATGAGTGATAAGCTTTCTCAGAAAAGAAAATAAATTAACCAAACAGGGGCCTTCTAAAAACATATGAATGTGTGTTACTGGATGAGTATTACAAAGATCAGTTTCTGTTTGCAGATTTATTGATTTGACCAATAATGACAGTGAAAATCCTGTTGTGTCTAATCCTGAAGTCTAGATAATCTGATCTATGGCAGTTATATTTGATCTTTAAATTTTGCCAGATATTAACTCTTGAGGACTGGCCGACGCTCGGTCCACATCCCCATAAAGTTTGGGAGTTTGTGCACTATTCAATAACTCATACAGCATTCTGGTCTTATATTCACTTAATTTTAACCCTGTGAGGATTACACAGATTACAGGAAAGATTTCTTACATCATACTCTCCTTTTCTGCTAAGGAGAGCCATTCTGACAGAATGGACTGAACCAACTCAGAATACATGTTTTTGATTTTTCTTCTGGAAAAGGAATAATCCACCACTAGGACAGCATCAACAACTGCCTGTAGAGGGGGGAGACCTGGAACAACCTCATATAGCATGTCCCTGACTTGATTCAAACCTGCCTCCCTGAGAACAGGGAATTGCAGAAAAGGCTTATTTAATCTAGCAATATATTTGTTTAAAAGAAGCGGCATGTTCAGAACCTGCTCCCTATAAAGCACCTTAACGTTAACCTCTTTCAGAAAATCAGCCAGGCGAACAGGACATCCCAATAAAAACCTGGAACGGAGTCAAGCTTAAGCCGTGTAAGAAACATGAAAAATGACAATAAGACAAACTTTCCTCCAGACCTCAAGGTCCACCAGTTTCAATCCTCCATGCCTATAATCACTGCAAAGTGTAGGTAATGCCAGCTCTGGATTCCCTCCCTTCCATAGAAACCTCCTGGTAATAGCCTTCAAATCCTTCATAACCCATTCTGGACACCTTATGACCCTAAACTGTCATGATTGGCTTAAGAGACTTAACCCACATGCAGAACACCACTGGAAGCAGAGTAAAAGTTTAACAGAGTTTATTGAATGGTTTTCACAGAGAGAACATGAACTGGTTCAGGCACAGGTCCGGGGCTGGAATCACTGATGTCTGCAGAGACGGATAGTTTGATTAGCCAGGCAGTCAGATGGTTTGTCGAGTTGATT
>NW_015150796.1:485650-487454 GCF_000732505.1 Cyprinodon variegatus
CGGCGTTGAAGGAAGGTCTGGCTGCTGCTTATGAAGGAAGGTCTCCTGATGGGCTGATGAGCATCAGGTGTGCTGGAGGCTCCAGCCCAGGAGACCCACAGTGCACTCTGCTGGAGAAAGGTGGTAAATCTCCAGATCCCAACATAAACAGATAATTACATTTTGAGTATATGAGACTATTCAGGACCGAAACTTTACCCCTGAGCACCAAATTACGTAAGCTCCAGAGGTTTACTATGCACCATGTTTTGTTCAACAGTTTATGTGGTTGTGTTTGCCATCCCTTCATCCTTTCCTAGGTGAATGCCCAAGATTTTAATCAAACATTTTGTACCATAAGCTCAGTGTCATCTGGATTAAGGCATTCACTGCCCAAAGCCGTTATCTTTGATTTGTTAACATTAATTTTAGCCCCTGAGGCACCAACATACCTTCTCACATGATCTAACACCTTATTTACACTTTCTTAATTAGCAACAAAAACAGTGGTATCATCCACATATTTGAATATTAAGAAACCTGCTTGATGGTTATGTCAGACTTGATAAGACAGCTACATAAGAGGTTCTGCTACTAATGCATACAGCAAGGCAGAGAGAGGACAACCCTGCCTTACCAACCTATCAACTTTAAATGCATCAGTTAATGAGGCATTAAGTTTCACTCTACTCATAGAGCTGCCATACAACAACCTAATCCAACTGAGAAAACTAGGACCAAAACCAAACTTATGTAAAACACTATAAGGAAAATCATGATCCACCCTGTCAAAGGCCTTGTTATAATCCAATGACAGCAGTAGCCCACTTCTCTCCCCACTATTAAGATAGCTGACTGTCTCTGATAGAGGCAAGCAAGTCAGCCACATCTCTACCCAGGATGCTGTAGACCTGGGTCTGATCTACCACTGATGCAATGACTCCTTTGAGTCTAAGCACAAGAACCTTAGCAAGTATCTTATAGTTGGTATTTAGCAAACTAATGGGTCTATAATTTGCAATGTCTCTTCTATCACCATTTTTCTTGAAGACTAGAGTAATCAGACCAGTAGCTGTGGATTCAGGTACTACCTGGTGACGTTCCATGAAAAGGAACAATTCACTGAGGATGGGAGTGAGTTCTTCCTTAAATGCCCTATAGAAACCGTTGGTTAACCTATCAGAACCAGAGCTTTTATACAATTTAAGGTATCAATCACCAGTTTAATCTCATCCACATTGACAATACCCTCACAGGAATCCCTCTCTTCCAACAAAAGGTTCTTAACAATGGAGCCAAGAACCAGATTTGTAGCTTCCTCATCAGTCGCTTCCTTCCCGAACAAATCAGAAGAAACCATGGACATATTCCAGGAGATCAACCTGGTCAGAGATGAATACTCCTTGCTTAGAGACCAGCTCTGGAATTATATTGCTTGCCTATTTTTGCCTTTCCAGGTCAAAGAAAAACCTGGAAGGCCTCTCACCGTACACCTTGTAGCAAGCCTTGCTTCTAATAATAGCAGCATCATGTCTCTCTTTAATAAATCTCTCCTTTTGAAATTTCAACAAAACATACTCTGAACGATCCCTATTCACATCCCTTTCCAGAGCAATAGCCTCTCTCTCACGTGAGATTAGCTGCTCCTCCTCGTAAAAAGATTGTTGTTTTGAGTAGGGTGACCATATTTTCATTTGGGAAAACCAGGACACCTTGGAGCGGGGGGGGGTTTGATAGAACAAATGTCTCATCATCGGGATTTGCTCCGTGATGAGAGGAAATTTTACTTGTTACTAGTTGTTTTAATGGTTATAGAGTCAGATAT
>NW_015150796.1:491183-497483 GCF_000732505.1 Cyprinodon variegatus
CCCGAAAAAATGTCAGTCTCTAGTCCGCAGTAACAACACACATAGGGCGCACTGCACTATAGGGTGCGCCGCACATTTTGAGGGGAAAAAAAAGAAGTTTATATGCGCCTTATAGTCGGGAAAATACGGTAATTGATTTTAGCTTTATTTTATACTTCAAACGCTCCCACCAGATACACATATTAGACTCAAAAACAGGATCATATGGGCTATCAATACATTTTCTAATCATTTTCATGTAGACCATATCTTTATTTAAAGAGGCATTAAAGCACCAAGACCCACCCCCCTAGTCCCTTTCCCTAAAACAAAGGAAACCCGGAGCACAGCGTGATCACTGTGCCCAATAAAATCATAAAAAGCCTTCCCAAAAAAAAAAAAAGACTCCAGGTTTCTACTCATCAAACATAAATCAATTCTGCTTTGTTTCAGGACATCATTAACCAGTTGTCTGCTAGAGACCCTTCTGTCATCCTGGTGTAAGGCTCTCCACACATGCACCAGATTAAAATCTGTATTCAGGTCCTCAAAGATATCCCTCGATCTATCCTATCTAAGATACTCAGGGGCAACAAGCAAAGTTCTCCAGACATTGAAATCACCCAATATCCACATATTGCTATCAACACAAGGATTTAAGGTTCAAAAGAAAATCTCTCCCATCCGTCTCCACATTCGGAGGGTGGACATTTATCAAACGAAAATTAATGGAGCTTAAACAAAAATCTATGGCGACACAACGTCCCACGTAATCCCTGAAAAGTAACTTATTGTCAAAATGAAATCAGAATTAAGGAGAATGGCGACTCCACCTGAGATAAAAAATACAGGACCTTTCCACATTGCAGATACTTTTGACTCCATATCAGTAGTCCAGTGTGTTTCTTGCAGACACACAATATCATATTTAAGAGTTCTTAAAACCATTCCCATCTTCAAAGGGGTCCCTTAATCCCCTTGCATTTAGGGAGGCGACTAACTGTTAGACCTGCCATCAGAAGCAGTACATGTAGGCAGCGATGAGAATCAAGTACCTTGAGACACAGACTTTGCATGGACTTGGTCAAGATGACAGAAGATCTCAGAGGTGCTCCATGGAGGACCTGCTAACAAGGACCCCGCAAGGATCCCTCCAGTAAAGGAACCCGCAGGTGTCCCCCATTCGGCTAGTAAAGAGAAGTTCCTCTCCGTCAGCCTTCTCTCCGGCATCGCCAAAGCCCACCAAGACCGATCCGTCAGGAACCAGCAGACCGATGCCGAGGCACACATCCACCTTCCAGCACCAGGGGCGAACACAGCCAGATGCGTCATCTCCTTCTCCTCCGAACACCATCCATAGGTCACCGGCACAGGAACACAACAGCCCTTCCCCATTGGACACTCCCCACCAGGAACACAGACCATCCACAACTCCGTTCTCTAAAACCCCCGCAACCACGCTAAGATAGGAGGAACCAGCCGAAGCCATCCGCAATTCCTGAAACAAAAAGTAAAACACCCATGCACACCAACAACACACACATACATAACCCAACAACCAATGCCCCCCAGTGAACCCTAAAGTGTATACCTACCTTAAGGTGGACCCAAAACAGTTGATCTTTAAATGGAGATGTTGAAGGAAAATCCCAGTTTACACCACCAATCAAACCGGAGGCCTTCGCAGGACTCGCCAAGCAATTAGGCAATCCCCCACCTGAGATCAAAACAGGAGAGCAAGCCGACCAAAGAACCCAAAAGTAGACGAAACCCGCCCAGCAAAGGCAAAACTCTGCGGGACACCACGCCCGCAAGCAGCAGAAAAAAAAAAAAGAGGACCTCCATTAGTCTGTGATCTTCACCTTTTTTTTGCTTTTTTCTCTCTGGCCCTGGAGCGCGAACCTGAGCGAGTCTTGATGAAGTCCAAGTCCATCTCAGAGTCCGTCTCTGGTGACCCATAAATACCTGTCTTCGGGTCATCCGGGAACAGGGTCGGCACAGAAGGTGGTCGCTGCTGTTGTTGAGGGTGCAACGGACCTGAGGAACAGACATCCTCATCTTCACAAACGTGCTCAGCTCTGGGTTGAAAGATGCTGTCCTCTTCAGGCTTCTGCCTCAGTGAGACAGGCCTTCCTTCTCTAGGCTTACCAGCATGGCCAGACCTGAACAGGGTAGGGCCAGGTTTTATAGCCCCCCAGCCTTCTCCACGGTAGAGGCTCCAATGGAATTTCCCCATTTTGCAGGTCCCAGATGCAGTTTAGGAGCGGTGTCCTCAACAGAGCTGGACTCTACAGCCAAGCTCTCCCCCTGCTCAAGCTGTCCACTCTGGACCAGCTCAGGCTCGCTCTCACTGCTAAGTTCTTTACTAGCAGAGTGTCCAGGCCTACACAGCCGCTAAGGCAATTACAGTCAGAGATGGGGCCGCTGCAGACAGGGCACCTCGCTCTTTCCCCGCCACACTCATAGCATAGTGCCCCTGTGCACCACACTTGTTACAGCAAATTTCAGGGCAGTCATGCAGGATGTGCCTCGGCTGCAGAAAAAGTCTCCAGATCTTGGCTTGCCTGTCGTTATTTACCCTGCAAAATTGCACTCCTTCAGCCGTTTGAAATGTTGCCAAGCAAGGTAGTGACTGTATTTTTTCAGTAAATTTTACCTTAACAAAGCGGGTCCCATCCACAACGAATGTCCCTGGCCAAACTCGCCTCCTGATCTCAGAAATGGCAGACACACCCCACCCCGCCTGCTTATCCAGGATCTCCTTATCAGTGGTGTAAACAGGGAGATTCAGAAAAGAAACGACCAGTTTATCATTAGCCAGAGAATTAACAAACCCCTCTAAAAGCCTCTCCTTGGCTTTGAAACTGTGAACTCAAACTGTTTTGACCCCACCTGCCTACAACCCACCACCGCACCACACAAATAAACTGACTGTTTTCATAATTGTCAAAGCTGGAATCACCTCCTCACCTTCAATTGAAACTTTCACTGTTAAATCTTGTAAATATTTTTCTGAATTCATGTTCATGATGTTAACACCCTGTGCTTCCTACTAATTTTGAACACCATGTGCTCCAGGCCTATCAACCACCAAATAATTCTTACCAGACATACACAAACAAAAAAACATACTAAATCTAAACAAAATAGAAAGAAAAACAAAGCATAGAGAGAAGAAAAAGGAAGGAAAGAAACAGAGAAAACTCAGGACTCACCCACAACACACTCACCAAACAATTGCCAACAGCACACCTGCCACTAACGAGCACCAGAGGGCCAATGAGGACAGTATGGCCCTAAGCTGGCTGAAGTACATATTTTAATTATTTTAGCATGGAAATTTGGAATTTTGTCCTTTAAACTCACTGGCGAAACTTTCTTAAGGAGTGGTGTGAACATGTCGCCACTAATAATTTCCACGTTTTTCCCCCTTTCCGCTGATTTACTTCAGCCAACAGTAACTGGGGTTGGGTGCAGCTGTCTCTATCAGAGCATTTTCAGTCCATTTTTTCCTCGCTCTCCTGCTGCTCTCAAGTCCCACCTCTCGGTGAAATATCATCGGATCTGTAGCTTTGGGACATAATATTATTTGGGGTTGTTATTCACTGTGTACACAGTAGCTACATGGAGGAGGAGAGACACAGCAGCACTCAGTGAATTTACCCGGCAGCTACTTCAATATATTTTTCAGTAAAAGTTAGGAGACGGGTCGGTTAAAACAAATTAGAGATGCGACCGAAAAATGTGTTTGTTACACATACGGAGCTTTTTCAATTAAAATGGCAACAGAGTGTAAATTTAGATAAGGTAAAAAAAATCTGGGCTTCTCAGAAGACCATTACTCAGAGTTACAAATTAAAATTAATACATATCTGTTTTCTTATTGAACAGAGAATTAGACTGCAGAGCTTCTAGATATCTTGAAAATTATTTTTCAAAACATAGGTTCAATACATAGACTTTGGCTGTCAATGACATATGGGACAAATTTCTAAATTAGATTTTGCTGCTTATGAAGGAGGATAATCACTGAGGCAGCTTAAAGGGAAGATGGATGGATGTAATTGAAGTTGTGTCCATAATAGGGATGCATGATATATTGATGTTGGCATCAGATATCAACAATAGGAAAGCATTCAATAAATATATGTTTGAGCTAATTTTTGGAAAATATAAACCCCTTTGAAAGTGTTCGGGTTGAGTAAACAGTAGGTCCTTCAGCCACCACCCTTAGAGCGTCTCCACCAACTTTTATTGCAAAGTTACACCCCTGTTAAAACTGTATGTTTTCCAAATTATTACTAAAGCAAAGGAGTGATATTTTCAAATAGCCAACTGGAGGGGATATGGGTCACATGAAACTTTTAAAGTTGTTTGTTATGAAAAAAAAAAAAACATTCATTATGAATATACCCTGATATAAGCAGTGGACAGAATGTTGACAAAAGAGATAAGTTCCATTTTTACAAAAATGAAAAAGGTCAAAAGTTTTTCCATTCTTAGTGAGGTGACGAAAGTCATTAACAGATAAATCCGACAGCAGAAGGGAGTCTGACTGCAACAGTGAAGCAGTAGCAAAAGGAGAGAACAGAAATTTCTTTTTAAACAAGACTTGCAATCTGTCCTCTAAATTTGTTGAAAGATGCTGTACACACAAGTGATTCATGCAGAGAACAATTTTGTTTCTAGCCATCTGTTAGTACTGCAGCACCACTAAAGTGACACAACAAAACTTTGTGGTGCTGTTAGTGTTAGACAAGCTTCTAACCACACGGCCCATCTGCTTAATGAACAGCTGAAAGTTGTTTCAAAGTTGTAATTTCTGAAATAATGCTAAGCTCCATTTGAGCACATGGACGATATATTTTCATTTTAGTTAAAAGTTGATGTATGATACAAGGAATTCATAAATGTTTTTAATCATACTCATAAAACTCCAATTAATAACATTTTAAATTTAAAAGTGAGAACATTTTTGTATCGATTACATCAACCTGAATGATTGAATTTGAGAGCAATTTGATACTATACATATGTTTAATCATATCTTTACTTTCTTGTAACAGTGGTGACCTTGTTAGTTTGTGAATAACATTATACAACAGCTTTTCCAGATTTGGTTTTGACCTAACCCACAAATGTCAAAGCAAACTCAAACACACCTGCTATGCTATACTATTCAAGTGTATCAAAATGCAAACCTGTGGCTTTTTAAAATACAGCTTCTGAATGCTGTAATTTTCCATGTTGCCTAGGGTTTAAAAAAAAGGTGCCTCAATGTCTGTTGTATTTAAAGCCTTTGTGTTCACAGTAGTGCTCTTCTTGGTGTGCTGCACAAAATATGCTCCTGTTTCTAATTTTGTTTTTTATCAGAATGCCACAGCTTGAACCTTTTAGGAGTTCTAAACTGGAGCCTGTATAGGTTTCGTTGTTATTCAATAGCATTTGTGCTTGTTGGGCACCACAGTCTCAAATGGCTGACGCACTGAAACCAAATCTCCAATTTCACTTCCTTCACTTTAGCTCCTAGGAATGACCCATCAATTATTACACAGTTATATTTTAACATACATAAAGCCCTGGGGAATAATAAAAAAAACTGATTGTTTATCACAAATGTTCAAACACAAAACTGTAGGTGATGAATTTGATTGGAGAAAATGTGATAATCCAGATTTTGTTTTTAAATGCACAGACTAAATGCCTAAAAAATATAAAATAGAGCAGAGGTTATTTTGAGAAGCACTGATACATAGTATTTTTGAGATTACTTTTAAAACAGCAACAAATAATCTAAAATCTTGTTCTAGTTCTATAACAGCTTAAAATAGCTAAAAACAATTATGAAAGAAACTACAGGTGTTTACTCCAGCTGGCAATGCATCATGCTAAACAGAGATGTTTGTAAGAATCTATGCATACTTGCTGCTTATAAAAAATAATTTTAGTTTAGTTTTTCTTGAATGCTGAATGTTATTTTGAAAGTTAGAATAATGATTGCAAATATATGTGTACTGCATGCCTTCTCTTCCTTACCTCTGCCACATACATATATATTCAGTATTGGGCACGTTACTTTTAAAAAGTAATTAGTTATAGTTACTAGTTCTCCCAAAAAGTAACTGAGTTACTGAGTTACTTCACAATACAAGTAACAGGTTACTATTAAAAGTAACTATTACGTTACTTTTGTGTTTCTCACCCCCGTAACCCTCACCACCCGGCCCCCACCATCTCACCGTGTGTTTCAAAAGCCAGCTGAATAGAGTGTATGACAAAGACAAGTACCTGCAGAGAGTTTTGCATTTACTGCAACTCAAC
>NW_015150796.1:497862-507957 GCF_000732505.1 Cyprinodon variegatus
AAGTTTTATAACTGGGCATGCAGATCTGGTGAGTGTATGAAATTAATAACTGGGGATGTCATCTATCCATATCCATCCATCCATCCATCCATCCATCCATCCATCCATCCATCCATCCATCCATCCATCCATCCATCCACCCATCCATCCATCCATCCATCCATCCATCCATCCATCCATCCATCCACCCATCCATCCATCCATCCCGATTTCTCTCTTTCTTCATATAGGCTAACATTTGATCATTCACGCTCTCCTCAGTTCCATGGGATGAGGGTATTCTGGATCGTTACATATATGTTGTCAGCTCATTGGTCACAATGCAGGACAGGGGTTAGGAACATATTTTCTGTAAGTTTTGTATCTAATGTGACCTTGTTCTTCATTTGCCATTAGCTTTTTACTGACTACTGGTTTACTCTCATACTCTAATACAGGACAAAGTGTGTTCCTTTTCCACTAAATACAGGACAGATACTTCTATTTCTAAATACTCAACGATTCCTTTTTTTTTTGCAGTAAATGTTCACACAGACCATGCATGGAGGCACAGTGTCGAGAGGAAAAAAAACCTCTCTTTTAAAAGGAAGAAATCTCCAGCAGACCCAAAGCTTGTTGTAAGCAGCCTTTTGCACAGGTTTACTCAGGGTTTGAGACAACATAAGGAGACAAACAAAAAAGGAAAATAACCACTGATCCGTAATTAGTTTCTATGCTAGAGAAAGAATTGGTGAACCCGCTCAGTTTAGAAAATAAACAGCTAAGCAGTAGAACTCCAAGTTGGGTTTCAAGTCAATAGAAGGAAAGAAAAATATATAGCTATTTACAATCAAAGCTGAGCCTTTAGTTATACCTAGGTGGGAAACTGGTCCAAACACATAAAATCTGCCAATCTGTTATGGTCCTTACTATTTGTTGTGACTCTGAGTTTTCAGTTTTCTGTTATCAGTTGTTCTGTTTTGTTCTTTGATTTATTTTCCATTATATTCAAATTCTTTAGTTACTCTCTGTTGCCCCCTTGTGATTGTTTTCTTTTCCCTTGGATTCCCTCTTGCCGGTTCCACCCACACCTGCTCCTTATTCAGCTCATTAGTCCATCCTTTGTTCTGTTCCCCTTAAATACTCGACCTCTGCAGTCACTCAGTGCTGGTTCCTTGTCGTTGCTGAAGTTGTCCTCTCAGCTTGTCTCTCCCACGCTCCTCATGCTCATCTTCCCCTGATGTCTCCATGGTTTTTGGTTTGTTTAACATATTAAGTTCACCACCCATCGCTGACACAATCTCTGCCACGTATAACTGAAGATGGTGACAGTAGCAGCCCACCAATGGCCTCACTCCAGGATGGTGTCACAGATGATTAGAAACAGGCCAGATGCAGCTACTATGGCCAGAAAAGAGCAAAATAATGAAAAATTACAGATTATATGTAAAATGTGGCATAGTGATGAAAAATAGTCCATATGTTCTCTAGGAGCCAAACCTATAGCAGCATAGTTCAATAGCAGACATGTTCAAAGCCGGTCCTCAAGGGTTGCTGTCCTGCAGGTTTTAGAGGATCTATTTCTTTGTGGAATCCCAATCTTCTAATGGGGTTGTAAATGTTGTCTTCTCTTTGTGGCTCCCTTGTACTCCAACCTGTAGCCAATGTAAATGTGCCTAAAGAAGGACCCAGTATTTTGAGAACTATTAAAGAATCAGCGGACAGAAGCACTACTTACAGTACTGGCAGGTAGCATAAGAAGGAAATGAGACAGGCACCACCAATGCTTTGGGCCTAGGATGGTCCAGTAGGTAGGGAGGGAGCCAAGCACTCAACCTGACAAGAAGACAGAGATATATTCATTGGAATTGAGACATTTCAACAAAATCCTACCTTTAAACACCCACATAACTATACATGCACTCAATAAAGGGACAGGGGGGAAGAATGCCAATCAAGTACACACAAATGGATTTGTTAAGTATGTCTCAGAGCACATCATTAATTAGAGCCTGAGAAACAGCTGGGTATTGGTGAGTCCAAAAGGCATCATACTCATAATATCCACTAGGGGTATATAAAGCTGTCTTCCAAACATCTTCTTCTCTAATTCTCACCAGGATATAAGCACTTCTTAAATCTTTGCACCTTGGAAAATTTCAAAAGGATAAGAGATCACAGGGAGAGGGTACCTGTTCATTACTCTGATTCTTGGTCACAGGGATTTGTCCTTTTTGGCCGCAAAGAAGAACCCAGAACCTGCAGGAGATGAAGATGGCAGAATTATGCCAGACTTGAGAGCAGCATCAATGTAATCTTTCATGGCCTGCTGTTCTGGTAGGAACAATGAATAAAGAGGTCCCTTGGGGGATGCATTTCCAGACGGTAAAGCAATGTCACAGCCATATGGCCGATGAGGGAGCATCAAAGTTGCGAGTGACTTCTTGAACACTTCTTTAAGGTCATGGTAACAGGTGGGAACTGTGGTGGATCAGGATAATCTGAATCTATATCTTTTAAGGGAGATCGGACTAATGAAGGGGAAAACACAAGACAGTCACAGTTTCAAGACATAATATAACCTGTAGTCCAATTATTGTTTGGATTATGCTGAACTAGCAAGGGATGACCTTAGGTTACTGGATGCACAGGGAAGTCTGTAGATGAAACTTGTTCATCTTAGAATGATGATCAGGGAATGTAATCTCAACAGGTTGAGCGTGATTGGATACTGAGCACAAATGATGTCTACCCAGAGATGTGGCCTGCAGAGGTTCCTCCAGTGGGACAAACTTTATTATTTGTTCTGCAAAGCAAACATCCATGAGGTTAGCATCAGGACCAGAGTCAATAAGAACTTTCTTTTCAACATTCTTTTCAGAAGTGGAGAATAATATAGTAAGATGTGCAAACTTTCCTCAGGAGTTTCATGGGTACCTCCTGATGAAACAGATGCACAAGAGGACTAAGGGGGAGAAAACACTGGAGTGCGAGCTCGCCAGGAAGCAGTGCTACTGGCCACATTGTGTCTCTGCAAGAAGTTTTTGAAAGAAACAAGTTCCCTTTGATGTGCATTTGATGTGTCTTTTATCAATCTTTATGTGTCAGGTTGGGTGGAGGCTTTGATTACTCAAAAGCAGAGATGAGGAGGCCGAGGTGAGTTTTGCTGATTTAATAAGGGCTAAATGGCAACTGAGGCAAAATCCAAAAATACTGAAAACCAAACAAAATCCAAAAACATTAGGGAAAATACTCGAGGGAAGCAAGAGACGAGGAAACAACAAAAACAAACCAGCACTGAGTGAAGGCTCCACTGCTATTTAAAGCCCAGCGCTCTGATGAGACTGTTGAGCTTCACCTGTGTAGAATACTCAAGTTGTCCACCAAGATCCTCTATGAGAGAAATGCATCAAGCCCCATATAAGCCCTGGTGTTCTGTCAGATCAGCATACTCTGTCAGACTAGCATACCCATAGTAAATACGCATGCGCAAGATGTCAGTTTTGCATACGTCTGACACTATAAGTGGAAGGAAGTCTACTGGACAATGCTATGCGTGATATGATAAACAAAAAGTTGTAGTTGAAAGTAAACACACAAACTACCAGAAAGGCTTACGTTCATACGTGTCATTATGCGTGATCTAATAAACAAAAAGTTTTAGTCCGAGGTAAACAATATTGAAATCTAAACTACTTTAAACACACACAGCCTTGCTTTCTTTATCTGCTTCCTCATAGCTCGTAGCACACCCAGCTAACCTGTCAGATTGTCATACAGTGGTTAAGTGTATGCTGATCTTAAAGGCTGATCTGCCAGCGTAACAAGAGTTGTTTAAGTGTTCCTTTCTGCATACGTACACATGCGTATTACTTTGGGTATGCTGATCTGAAGGGGTATGCTGATCTGAAATTTTGCTGATCTTGGCAAAAGTTTTACCCGCATTATCTACCGATGGTGGTCAGAGGCCCGATGGCACCTGTGTACAGTAGTATCGCTTCTGTCAGTTAGCCTCAGGGCAGCTGTGGCCAATAATTTAGCTTGCAGCCATCAGCTTGTGTGTGAATGGGTGATTGACCATATAAATTGCTTTGTTCAAGCCCTCCGACTTGACAAAGCACTAGATAAGTACAGGCCATTTACCGGGCCATAACAGGTTTTATTAAGAAGGTTTTACATGTTTAGAGTTTGATTTTATTAAAATCATTAACACATCATTTAAGTCAGGTCATTTTTCCCCAGGCCTTAAAAAGGAACAGCACCAACATGTGCTGTTTCAAACCTCTGGAACAGCACTTGTGTTGCTTAAATCCTATATGTGACAGTAGGGAACTTAAAATCAGAGATCAGAAAATCACATCCATGGTTTCTCAGAGCTCCATTCTAGGGCCCCTCCTATCCAGTATCTACACACACCTCTTTGCTCAGATTATAGCAAACAGCAAGATCAGTGACCATTAGCATGTAGATGACACAGCTTTACATCACAATGTCACCAGGTGACTATGGACCCATCAGCATGTTGGCTAGATACTTAATTTTGTCCAAATTAATAAAAACTAACAATCTTTGGACCAAAGGAGGAGGGCTCCAGTGAAATCTTGGTTTCATGATGGACTCAGCCATGAACCTTCAGAGGCACATAAAGGCAGTTACTAAGTCAGCCTTTTAATTTCTGTTGAACATTTCAAGGATTAAAGGACTAAGTTCCAAGCAGGATCTCAAAAAAGCATTTACCTATCTTCAGTAGAATTTATTGCTGCAACAGTGTGCGGCAATAAATCATATGCCTAAGTCCATCAGACAGCTGCAGTTGATCCAAAATGCTGCTGTCCTTGTTTTTACTAGAACTAAGAAAAGTACAACCCATTGGTCTAGTTCTGAAGTATTACACTGGCTCCCTGTAGCTCAAAGAATGGACTTTAAAATGATTATTTTAGTATATAAATTAATGTACGGATGAGCACCTAAACACTTATTTTCTTTATTAACCTCGTAGACCACTCTTCTAGAGCCCATTTACACTCTCCTTTTAAAACTGTGCCAAGATTGTCTGAGCAAGGTTACCAAGATAAATGTTGAGTGTAAATGACACACAAAACTGTACCGGACTGTGACAGACACAACCGAATTGTGCTAAACTGGTAGTAGTTCATCAGTAGGGCTCGGCGCAGTTCAGTTCTGGCATGGTTCTCAGATAACAAAGAGCTCATGAGCAGACAGCATTATCTCCTTACAGTCAGCCTCCATAATCATGAAATTTCAGACATTTCTAAAAATACTAGCTTCCCAACCGTGCAACACGATTTCCAGTGAGGATTCTACTTAGTAGTGTAATGAACCTGAATGTCTGTTATTGTTTCTTGTGTATGTAAGCCCTGATTAGACTCTGGCTTCCCAAAAGCCAGAGTCGGCTTTTGGGAAGTGCATATGAGTCAAGTAAATTCACCAAAGGCTGCCTTTTTCGCCGGACCCTCCGCAAACTTACTGAATGTTACTGGCGCCGCCATGTTGGTTTATTGTTTACCTACAGAGAGCTGTAGTTTCATAGACCGTCACTAGGAGGTGAGAAACCGTGCTAGCGTGATGTGTAAATGGGCATAAGGAACCAAGCTCGGCATGAATCGGTTTTTAGAGGGTAGGGTAAATGAGGCTTACAGTAGTTCAAGCCCACTCTGTACACCCAGTAGAACCAAAGAGCCTTCACCTCCTATGTCCCTTTATCTGAAACAAACTCCCAAAAGACTGTACAAATAAAAATGAAAGCCTGAGTTCCTTTCATTCAAAATTAAAACCAATTTGTTTAGAACTACCTTTGATTGTTAAAGTTAAACTTTTAACTGCAGTATTGTTGGTTTAAGTTTGTGGTCCAACTGTTTTAGCTAATTTACCACATGCTTTTATCACGTTTTTATTTTTACTTTTGTTTTTCTTTCATTTCATTGTTTAATTCATGCAATAGATAAACTTTCCTTGCCTTGAATGTTTTACATTTTGTCATATTACATACATTTTTATTGTTTTTTTTGACCAACACAAACTAGAACATAACTGTGAAGTTAAAGCTTTTTTAAATTATGGTGTCATATTTTTCTAAGCTCCATTTAAATTGAACACTACAGTTTATTATTACTGTAGAAGTTTAGAACTACCTTTGATTGTTAAAGTTAAACTTTTAACTGCAGAATTGTTGGTATAAGTTTGTGGTCCAACTGTTTTAGCTAATTTACCACATGCTTTTATCACGTTTTTATTTTTACTTTTGTTTTTCCTTCATTTCATTGTTTAATTCATGCAATAGATAAACTTTCCTTGCCTTGAATGTTTTACATTTTGTCATATTACATACATTTTTATTGTTTTCTTGACCAACACAAACTAGAACATAACTGTAAAGTTAAAGCTTTTTTAAATTATGGTGTCATATTTTTCTAAGCTCCATTTAAATTGAACACTACAGTTTATTATTACTGTAGAAGTCACCTAAATCACAAATACTGTAGAGTCCAGATTGATGTATGATGATCTTCAAAAAAATCCAGCTGATCTGTTAAGGCCTTTAGATGTTTATTGCTAGATGTGTGAGAGAATCGCTGAGCATTAACCTCATTAAGATGAAAAAATAACAAAAGAAGTTTAAAGTGGGATGTACTTACAAAGCTGAGATTTAAATATGTATGTAGATCCACTCTACCCAATCTCATTGACCTTAAGCTAGTTTTGAAATTCCACATTAATGTTTTTAGTTCTTCTGAAGTTTTTGTTTATTCAATTTCTTTTTGCCCACATACTTTTTCTACAAAAACTGCAGACTTGCCACATCATCTTTTAACCTGACTTATCATGATTGATTGATTTGTTTTATACATTTGTGATTGTTAAATAATGGCTTTAATGTACTTAGAAATGACAAAACCTTAATGTTTTTCAACCCACTAGTGAGGACAAAAAGTACATAATCTTTAAATAATACTTAACATTTATGTGACTCTTTTTGACTTTAACAACTGTAAGTTGTGGAACGGTTTAGTATGTTTGCCCATATTAAAGTCAAAACCTCAGAGAGGCACTTTTGCATGTTTAACAAAGAGGGATTCATCAAACCAGGAAATGATAGAAAGTTTTCCCTAAAGCATTCTGACAACAGAATGTGTTTCCTGTCGAAAAGCAAAAACAACAGACAAAAAATAAATAAAACAGAAACAGTCTGTACAGAGCCTGTTTATTTGTGGAAAGACTGATGCCCCTCCTGCAAGCTCTCAAACACATAAAAAAAGAACAGCTTTTGTCAAGCTCTAGGTTAGACCTCTGGCTAGCTGAACACTTCCATGTAGCTCATCACATGCCTGCAGGTTCTTCACAGAAAGTCCTCTTTTTTTTAGCTCACCCTTAATTCCTAACCACTCTAAGACCTCTGGCACTGTTTTGATCTAATTTCCGGTATAACCTCTGGGTGAATATGTAAGTTTTGGGAAAGATAAACCAAGTTTTCTAGCTTTACGTTCAAATTTTAAACAGTTTTAAAATGTTGCTTCATTTCTTGACAGTAGAAAGAAATGTGGCTGTTACTGAATTCTTTTGCTGTTTGTTCCTATTTAAAAAATGAAGTTTATTTTAATAGACAGATTACATTTTTTTCAGGCAGTAGTGGCCTTTATTTATGTTATTTTTGCCGAAAGGGAATGGGACTGAGAGAGTAGGAAAGACATGTGTCTAAAGTCAAGGGGCAAGCACTCGAACTGTGACAGCTTTTTCGATAACTTAGATTGCCGCAGTTAAATGGTGTGCTTAAACTCTGCAGTGCTTAACCAAGATGCTTTCTCAGTTTTAATAGTTTGTAAACTGTCATAAAGAGATCATATGAAAAACGCATAATGTATTAGCTGCTCTCAGTGCACACACCTATTAAACAGTACAATTCTAGATCATGCTCTATGTTTTGCAATGAAAGATGTTTTGAATTCCTATCTGAAGTTATGAAGTTATTGCTGAGGATAACAACAAGTACAGGTGAAGTATGAAATGTTCATTTTTAAACACAGTCTAAGAGAAACAACTTAAACATTAAAGGCTACAGGAGTGCATTACTGAAAAAACTGTAAAATTAAGCAAATTTATAGTTACAACAAGAAAGCATACAATTCTATATATGTTGCAATGAACTGGATATGGGTATTTTGTTGAATGTTGTAAATTGCTAAATTGAAGATTTGAAGTAATCATTCAGTATTGAAACTGACTGTTTAAGGAGCATTAAAACTATAAATTATCTTGGTTTGGACATCTCTGCATATAAAATTTAGAAAAAAACTGGAAGCATTTTCTGTTTTGATTTAATATATTATTAAGAAGGTTTATTGTTTTTTTAATAGCTTTTCAATAGGTTGCTTTAACCCAAAAACCACATAAAAATAGCAAACTGCAATGAGTAAGCCAAGTTCTGAGAAGTCAGCTCAATGGAATGAACAAGGTCTGGATAAACAACAGTTATGTCTTGCTAGTAATTAGATATATTGGCCAAAAGAGGACATTCAGGCCACAGATGTTAAAATTCAAAGCTGCTCACCATGTACCGGTATGTTGAATTCAACTATAAATCTGGTATCCACAGTTTGTACACCAGGTGCATCAGAGTCACCACTAAAGATGAAACACCCATGCTCCAAGACATGTCAGGAAGATGGGCCCATGGGATGAAAATCTAAGTGAACACCCCAGACAATGGAAGCTTGAAGAGAAGATACTGGAGCACCCATCATGGGTGCATGGGAGAAGAAAAAAAAAAAACCCTGTATGGGATCCATGCCTGACATATTGATGAAGAATGATATAACCAAATCTTAAAAATTGCTTGAGAGGACCAAACTTGGGGACAGCACCTATGCATCAAGACAGCAAAGAAGAGGCTAAGATCTACTGTATCTGCAAGATTCCAGATGCTGACTATGCAAAGAGGCCCCAGAAACAATCCAGCATCTTACAGCAGGGTGTAAGATACTAAAAAGAAAGGCATTCCTGGAGTCCTATAAACAAATGGCTAGCATAGTTTACTGAAACATCTGTTCAAAACGCACACTAAACACCTACTGGTCAAAATAAGAATAATCTCAGAAAGTTTTGGAGAATGATAGATCTAAGATCCAAACTTCCATAAACAAACAGCCAATATAGTAATGAAAACCCAATCAGACATTGTAATGATTGATAAGTAGCAGAGGATAGCTGTAATGATATATTTGGCAATCAGAAATAATGAAAACTCATAGTCGTACTCATTGTCTTCCGCTTAATCTGGGACCAGGTCGGTCCCAGAAGGGTAGCATTCTCAATTGACATGCAGCCTTTCCTTCCTCTCCTTCATCTCTACTGGGGAAAGTCTGATGCGCTCTGGATCCTGGATACAAGCAGCTGAAATTAGCTTCTGTGCAGGGTGGCTGGGCTAATATAGGATGAGAGGAGGAACCTGGTTATGCCGGAGAAGCTCAGAGTAGAGCTACTTATCCTCCACATCAAGAGGACTCAGCTAAAGTTGCTCTGACTTTTTTTTGGATGTACTCTGGACGTGTCCCTCGGGAGGTGTTCCTGGTACATCCCACCTGGAGGAGGCCCAGGGGACAATGCAGGCCAGCAGAGAGACATAGTCCCTCCAGGATGTCCTGGGTTATCCCTGGGTCCCAGCCTGATGACATGCCTCCAGGTGTCACTGTCATTTTTCACAGGATACAAGGATCCTATGATCCTACAGTCAAAGGATAATGAAAGTTTCTGTGACTGCCAAAACAGTTAGGGGAAAACACTTGCAGTTTCCATCAAGGAATGTGAGCACCCCTATAAAACCAAGAGATTTGGACGAAGCTAATTAAAGTCCATCATCAGAATCAGAAATACTTTAATAATCCCAGAGGGAAATTAATTTTGTTACATGCTCCAGTTACAGTTACAGTTACAGTATATATATATATATATATACACACACATCCAACTACACAAGATAATAAAGATAAAAATAAAAAAGAGATAAAACATATACACATATAGCTCTTCTGTATATATATATGTATGTATATATATGCATGTCTAAAACTAAATCCAAGTAAAGTGATACGTGGCGTGCAA